>NC_056539.1:4577500-4825000 GCF_910596095.1 Thunnus maccoyii | reverse complement strand
CTGGCTCACTGAAAAATACAGAAGATTAAAGGCTGCATTCACACCAAATCAGGCATTACAGGAAAAAAAATCAGTATTCCCTTTCATTTGAATGGGGGTAGTGCATTTAGGCTGTGGGAGTGGGGACCGCATGGGGTGCCGCAAAAAAACGCAGCAGCCCTGTGGGAAGAAGTTGAACCAAAATCAGCTTTTGCAGAAACGCAACCCGACAAAACGCTGCGGTGGCCAATCATGTATGCCAGTGACTCATTTAAAAAAAGACAAGAGAAAAAGAGAGAGATTGCGAGTGAGCTGAGAACATGAGTGAGAGAGAGAGCGGTGGTGGTCAAGTGAGCTACAGAGTGAATGAAGAGAGCGAGCAGTGGTAGCAAGAACAAAGCCAATAAATGAGAGAAATAAAACATTATGTTCTGATTGTTTCACAGTGGTTATGCTCTAAAGCACAAATAAACACGCTCACACCTCTGCATATCTCCGCACAACCTTGCTGGAAGGTGCCACAATGCCTGATTTGATACAAGTCCCACCCTCACACCCTGTGTGCTGCTATTGGCTGGGGGCTACACACCCACTGCCCAAAGGTTGATGCCCAGAAGCATTCCAAACACAGCAAAACAATAAGAAAATAAGAAAATACAAGCAGAGGGCAGAGTCTCTGCAGATAAATACACTGCCACACACTTCGAGTGGGTCTTACTTTTATATGAGTCTGGATAAAAGGACTAGATAAAGGATGCTTTAGCTTCTCAGTTAAAGATATGTTGAAGTCTTAGGAGCAAGGACCATTTCAGACATGTTTTTTATTTGACCCTTGTCCTACCTTGTCTATTAATGTATTCGTACTAGTATTTCATGAGAACCACAAGGTTAATACTTCTGTTTAGTACTTTAGGACTATATCATATCGACATCTTATCATATTGACACAGTAAACCTTCTTTCCACACAACATACCAACAGACCTCAGATAGCATTGTGGCTAACAGTTCTATGTTTCAGTGACTGCAGTAGTGTTGATTGTATGATGAAAGCCTGCTCATGGCTTTTGTCACATCTCTCTGCAGCCACTCTACACTAATGACATAACACTGGAGAAATCCAGTGAAGCAAGCGTTTATTAGAAGTTTCAGTTTGTCCTTTTCATCAGTCAGTTAAGAAAAAACTGAAAACTGGTGATGTGAAATGAATTCAGACCCTTTGAATTAGTGAAGCTAGTCTGACAAAGAAGAACCAAGAGATTAGTCAGTGAACACAAACACGTTTATCACTTATGTCAACTGAGAACAGAACTGGGCTGCTTTTGTGTTAACTGCATGTGATAGAAGAGAAATGTGTTAGCGTATAAATTGTGTGTGAGAGTCAGTATGGGGGTGAACCTGGTGTTACAGAGTTATAAAAAAACAATATGCCATCATTTCTCAGAAACCACAGAGCTGGTTGCCATGGGAATGCTGCAGGGAGCTCCTCATCCTCCCACCAATGTACTCCAGCGATTTGTTACCGCGGGAAACCTGGCTTGTTGCCTAGGAGACCAGAGGCTGTGTGCTCCAGCTCAAATGAAGAGTTGTTTTTCTGCTTGGCTGTTACTGAAGATGAAAGACTGCATGGTGAAAAAATGGGTTTACACAGATATATGGGTTTACTGGTGTACAGGGGCAATATTGATCTCTTAATTGAAAATTGGATATCAGCCAGTGAGCTTTGGCCAAATGAATTATATCATGCAGCTTTATTGCTTTATTCTTACTGTAGAATTTGCACTGCTACTGTATACTGTCTGTGTATGGTCATACATTAAAGAAGAAATCCACATAAGACATGTTAACATGACAAAAAAGCTACAATGCAGCTAATAGCAGAAAAATTAAAATATCTCAATTATACAGGAAAAATAGCAAGAAGTAATACTTTCTTCATTAATATAGTCCTTAACAGATGAGAATGCAATCCAGCCTCATGCCTTGTTTTCAATAAGTGACATGGCCATGATCACTAACACACCTCACCCTATGTTTGAGTATGCTTTGATTGAAAGCATACTCAAACTGTACTGTAACCATACATATTGTAAGAAGCCAACTTTAGAATGAACAATTCATTTATTAAGCAGTTAATGAGAGGTGATACAACACAAGCAAGGATCTAGTCAGGAGAGAACAACACGAGTAAGTGCTCAAAAGCCAAGTTCGAGTCCAATAGGACGTAGGTGCCAACAGGCGGTGCACAGAGGCAATGCATAGAATGCATAGAAGCAGATTTTTTTTTTTTTCAGTTCATAAAGTGCAGAGGTGTTCGCAAAAGAGTTGAGTCTTTAGTCTATTCTCAAAGACTGAGAGGAAGTCTGCGGATCAAACAGAGTTTGGTAACTTGTTCCACCACAGGGGAACTACAGAAGAGAAGAGTCTGGCTAGGGCCCTGTTGTGGTGGTTGTACCAGGCGCCTTTCAACAGGTGGGAGCATAGACCTGAATGAGGGAGTTCAGGTGAGTGGGAGCTGTTTTAGTTGCTGTTTTGTAAGCAAGTGTAAGGGTTTTGAATTTGATGCGGGGAGCAACTGGGAGCCAGTGGAGGGATATGAACAGCGGGGTGACGTGCTGTTTTGAGCTGGTTGAAGGCCAGCCATGCTGCCGTGTTAGTTGCAGTAGTCAATGTGTGATATGTGTGCTACATGCTCAGACAGGTTGGGTCTAATCTACCTGATGTTATACAGGGCAAATCAACACAACCAAGCAAATGAGGCCACGTGAACATTAAAGGTCAGTTGGTCATCAATCATTTGGTGGTTAATTGTGTCAAAGACAGATCTAGCAGCAATAGAGCTGAGGACTGACCAGTGGCTCTAGCTGAACCCAGTGATTCCATTACTGACAGGTAAACATGAAATGAAATATTGCACTGAATGCTAATGTATGTCTGCATTTCCTAATAGAGGTCAAAGGCTTGGTCATGCCTGCATTTGAAACGGCAGAATTTTGGGGCAAAGTCAGTTTATTTCAATGGAATTGCTGCGATCAGTGAATTCGGTTTAAGTAATTAATAAATAAATCACAGTGTGTCTGTTCATGGTAATGAAAGAACACGTCAGCCAGTGCAACAGTGGAGCTCTATTGTACAGAGAAATAAGACATATCAGGCTTTGGATACACACATACTGGTCTTTTCATTGGATTTGTTGATAAGACAAAAATACAGAATATCATTAGATTTATTCTTTTATCCAGGTCCCACTCTTCCCATTTCTTCTTCCAACCCAGCTCTGCTATCAACACACAGGCACAGCTGCCCAGTCACAGTGAAAATCATTGGTGGACTGGCATGTTTCAGAAAATGCTTAATCAAGTTAGAAAATCAGTTGAAGATATAATGTTGGAGTAACTTGGTGTATCAAATGTTATATTAAAATTCACATTTAGATGTTTCAGTGCAAAGAATGAAGTGTGAGAAAGTTTCCAAAACATGATGAATTATTGATAAGTGAGCCATCTGGAGATGCAAATTACCTCCTACTAATTCACCAAGGACATCACCTGAGTGCACGACAGCACTGCAATGCAGGGGGAGATATCACAAAATATACTGTACATCAGTCTACCATAAAAAATACAATGTGGAATTTAAACTCATTTTATGACCTGCAAACTTTGATACCTTGATAGTGTCCGAGGAGTAAGCAGTTTGATATTGTACAATTATAGTGTTATATTGTCTTTAATGTCTCAAGGCTGCATTAATCAGTATTTTGAACATATTAAAACAGAATTAGATGACTATGTGTAATGTTAGAAAGCTTACCAAATGTCAAAATCTTTCAGCAAATCATGCCCTTAAAAATGGTCAGATTTCACCAAATTTAGACAGTATCATGTGAATATTACAGCAAACACAGTGTTGGGAGATACTACTGTACATTCAGTCAGTATGTCCAACTCCCTCAAATTTAATGGGCCTGTATTTCTCAAACCATTGGTCCATCAGAGTTGGCACATTCCTCGATGTTAGTCAGTCAGTCCACTGATTAAATTGTTGAGACATTCATGATTGAGCCTGGCAGTAGTTCAGGCAGGCACAGAAGTCAGTTTATAATCACATGTTCCATATACTCTCCAATCATGTAGGTCCACAACCTACTTCTTTCAATAGGTCTATATAAACATTTGGTGCTCTTTCAGCCTACAACAATGCTGAGTTCTTCCCTCGCTGCTACACTGCTGCCCAGTGGTGGGCAGACTAAATAAAAACGGTACTCGATATACTTTATTATAATATTTCCTCATTTAGAAGTAAAATTACACATAAAAATAACTACTTGAGTAAGAGTAATACAGTATCTCACAGAAAACTATTAAAGTAGTGAGTAATGTAATTTATTACAATATACGTCTTCCAAACTATCTTGTCAGTAATTGGCTAGCTCTTTTTCACTTATTTTCAAAACATACATCTTTTGAAACCAATAACAATATTACATGACTGTGTTACAACGCATCCTCAACAGGTAATGACAAATAGGAAGTGCACATATATTGTTGGAATAGTTTGGATTTTTTGAAGTGGGTTTATATGAGGTGCTTATCCATAGTCAGTGTATCACCTGCAGTAGATGGGGGTTGGCACGCCCCCCGTTTGGAGAAGCAGACAAGAGTGGCCTACTGGCACGGAAGCTGTGCGCTGTACTGCTGCCCGTCAGACAGCCCTTTCTTTTCTCACTACATTTCTGCAACTGCAGAACTTCCATTTTCCTACACAAGCTGCGCACTGTATTATAGCTGATCTGTGGCGTAATACAGTGCAATATTATCTCTCTCATGTGTGAGCTCTGCTGAATATAAAAAATAATTTATAGTTAAATTTTTTAAAAGTAGTGTGAAGTGTAGCCCAAAGTAACAGAGTAGAACTACATATATTTTATGGTAAATGTACTACAGTGATGTTGAATGTTTGTTTTTTTATGTGATCATGTTCATCAGATGTTGTGTATCTCAGTCTCAACAGTCTCATCAAGTTTGCTCACATTTGTTCCTGAGCATCACATGAGCGGAGCCACACCGCCAAACAAAATGTTACAATAAATGGTTAAAGTCTTGACGGGTGTCCTGGCTGAGTTCCTCTCAGGATCTGACCTGACAATCTGACTTTTCATCTAGCATCGGCATCACATCTAAATTTAAATTTGGCCAATACTTTGGTCTTTTTCTGAGTGTGTAAATATATCCACCCTCAAAATTTCACAGTGGAACAAAAAAGTAGTGTCCATGACATGCACACCACTTTCTGCCAACAATCCCACAATGCAATGTGCCACATTTTATGGGTGCAAATTACCGTTATGAAACAGTGAGTGATGACACAAAATGATGATGCATACTACTGTGTTTGAAATCTCACTTTATTGCTAACTATAGAGTAAACTATTGTGTCTATTATATAAGGAGTAATGAGGGAGTGAACAAGGCAGTGATTTTGGACAGCATTAGTCTCGTGTAACATTTCTGTCTGCAGAATCAGAAGACAGTATTTATCTTGTAAGAACAGTCTAGGAGGAGTATGAAAAAAAGTAGGTTTTAAGGCCAAATGTATTAAATAGTGTGACCAGTAGATTCAAAAGTACACAAGAATTCAGAGGAGTAAATGATTTTGATTCTTGCCCAAAGCTTTTTAAGAAAAGGCAATAAGGCTGAAACAGAAGAGGAGATACAACAGGACTTACAATCGTTTGAAAAAGAGATCAGCACTGAGTAATAAATACTGATATAGAACATTTAAACCATTTTTCATTATATATTTCCCAATTCCAACAACTGTGTTAGTGGTTGCTTATAGTCACAGCAGGCTATTACTGGCTTCAGTAGGACCGTTTTTCTTCTTGTTGTGTTACACTAATTTGTGCAATTCGTTTCAAAATGAACGCGTACAGCATAGCAAACCATTACCACTGTTTTGTGAATCCTCAATGCACACAAACATTTTACTACCATCATGACACTTAAAACCTCACAGCAAAGAAAACTTCACACAGAAGGTTGCATTTCATATTCATGGATGGTTGTGATTGTGGTGAACAGTGCAAAAGCACATCAAAACTTATTTTCCAATGGCTTTCCCCCCTAAACTATCCAAGATAAGTGGACAACGACTGAGTGTGGAATATGGAGTGTGTTATATAAGGTTCAGCCACTTTGTTGACACTTACCTCTTATTTTGATACACAAGGTTAATACAATGCTGGCTTTTGATTGCTAGTGTTACGTCTATTCTATGTTGTAAAGCATTTTGGCTGCACGGAAGAGTGTTTGCACCACTTTAAAAAATGAAAAACACCTGTCCACATTGTCGAAACTGTTTCAGTGCTTGAAACATAAATGTGTTTGTACACATGTTAAGCAACCCTGCAAAAATGAAATCTCTCATCTTCAAATCACACTGAATTATGTGCTTCAGAAGAAAACCAGTATTGGCAGTGTTGTTGAAAAGCCCATGTCTCTGTGTTGTGCATTGCATAGGCTATGTCAAGACAGGTTTTGGTGTGTGGTGCTCGTGGAGTGCTGCTGTTTTTATCTTTACAAGAGAAAGAGGTCATTTTACTCCCCTGAGTGTTTTCTCTGCACTGAAACAGACTGAGAGGGACAGCGTAAAGGGAAAAACAGGACAGGAAATGTTCTGGTTTGGTTTGATCCCGGGCCAGTAAAGTGAGGATTTAACCACTGAAGCATCTCTGGGTCCACAGGTACTGTGACTAGACTGAGATGTTGAATCTTCTCTGCTCTAGGAAAAAAGATTTTTTTCAGCTTGTGTCCTTGTGAGGTGCTGGAAGCTTGGTGACATAGCGGTTTCTTGCGGATGCAGCAGTGGCTATTGTTTGTGCCTAGTTTCATTTGTGGCAAAATGAATCTGAATTGGTGTTGCTTTTCATTCACCAAGGCAGGTTTATATGAAATTGAATGGTATGATACAGCTAATATAATGCTTTCTCAAATTTGAAATCTCACCATCACTGTCAAAACAGCCCAGTAACTCAAGGAATTACATCCATACTGGATGGTTTGGTCTAAATGTAGTTTGGGTGGAAAGTAAGGGTGTGGAGGTTGGGGTGACGCATGGTGTAGTGTAATGAATCACTCCTGTAGACTTCCCAAATGTGTTTGGACTGAATGGATCACACTCTAATGATAAAAGCAGTCATTTTAGGGGGTTTATGACGCTAAGAAAAATGCATTCACCATTTTACAGCTGCTCTTTATTCAATGATTGTGTTGGGGAAAAACACTTTTTGGGCCAGAGTTACATAGTGCGGTCAGTGCTAAAAGCCAAAATTGCTTCACGGCCCTGCTGTTCCTGGGAGCTTGGTCAAACCTAAAAACAATGTAGAAGACATGATGGAAATATGACAGACTTTTTTTCCATGGCACTCGATCACATTTTGCTTTTATCGATACTCCAACTTTTTCACCTCAACAGTTTAACAGATGAACCAAGAAGTTGTTCCAGCACTCATCTCTTCCCTCTCTGTCTCTCTCTCACCTCCTCCTGGCTCTCAACCTGCCTCCTGTAGACCAGTTTATGGTTACTGGTTTTAGCTGGTCTTAGCTGGTCTTAGGCTGGTTTAGTTGGTTTACCAGGCTGGACAAGCTGGTCTAACTGGTTAAGATGGTTGGATTTTTTTGTTGGGGTTTTTTCCCCTCAAACCTATTACTGAGTGACCTATGGACCTGGTTTGTTCTGTTATTTGTTTCAGTTTAAAAAAAAATTGAATGATTACATTTTTTAATTTTATTTATTCATTTTCCTAAAAAGTAAAATGTAATTAATCAATTTAAAATGTAAATTAACACTTCAAATTAGCTACATTGAGCAATTAATTAATGAATTCATATAATCAAACAATTTAACAGTCTATAATAATTCAGGTGGCATATTCCAAGTTCCATAGTTTATGTGCAGGAACTGTGGTTTTGACAAATGCAGTGGTAATTTTATTTCACAAGGCAATTTGCTGTGGCCACACACACTGAAACACTGGCTGTGGCTCAGTATGATGTGCCATGGCAAAAAGAAAAAATCATCTCTAAGTTTAGGACATGTGTAGTGTGACATCTAGCAACCTCATTCGGAAGGGTTTTTCTTTCTTCACCGACACCAATGCCGACTGCTCCTGCAGTGCATATATCTGCCTGTTTGATCATCTATCATGTAAAGTTCTTTTAATAAACCGTCCTACACATATAATATCAATGTATTGTTTGTTTATAAAGAAGCTAAAATCATGTGCAGACTGATCTAGCACTAGATATGACCCTGGAGAATTATGGTAACTTAGTTTACTCTGCTGTGTTATAACTTAGTGAATGTTTTAGCTAGTACAAATGAACTTAGTTGACATACTGTTGCGCTGGACTTCATACAGCCCCTCCCAAAATCAAAGGCAGTATAAACAGTTATAGTTTAAGCACAAAATGTCAGTGGAACTTTAGAATAACTTTACCTTTTGTTGTTCTCCCAACAATACGAGCTTTTTACAGTGAAAAATCAGCATCTGCTCCGATGCAACTTTTTTCTTTCTTGCTGCGCCTTTTTTTCCATTTACGTTCAGTAGTTGGAAAGGCATTTTGGTGATATTCTACAAAAGTGAGCATATTCTAAGTAAACATTAACCTTTCCTAATTTTTTGATTAAGCTAGCTGTGATTAAGGACTGTTTAAATTGTTACATTTCCATACTGTCAGAGTGCTGAGGTATTAGCCAATAGTAAGTGATTAGTAGATCCATACTCATTCTGTCAAAATGTTTTACTGATCAGACTTTTTTTTTATCAGGCTAAGGTGCAGGGGGGGTAATTATGGTGGTAATTGTAGTTATTGTTTGTTGTTTAACCAAATAAAATATATGAATGACCATACTCAAATTACCTATTCTTTAATGGATTTAGTTCACTTTTATATCATTTGTTTCAGGGTAGTTAATTGGCCATCTTGTGCTGTGGGCAACTGGCTGAAATTCATCATGGTCATCCATCCTCTCCAGGCAAGGCTGGTCCCTGAATAAATACCAGCACACACCAGCCAAAAAACACCAACATAGGCTGGTGACCAGCAAGACCAACAAAAAAGTACCCACAACACACTCTAAGCTGGTCACCAGCAAGACCAGGACAAATACCAGCATACACCAGCAAAAACCACCAACATAGGCTGGTGACCAGCAAGACCAGCAAAAAGTGCCCAAAACATACTCTAAGCTGGTCACCAGCAAGATCAGCTTCGCTGGTCAACCTTCTGGTCTATGCTGTCTTTTCTCAGGAGGGAGGTTATCACTAATGAAGGAAAATCTGTCTCTCACTGCAGCAGCAGCTTTAAATAGAGCTGGAACATTAATTCACTGCTAACAATACCAGAGCTCTGTGCATGTGTGTGTGTGTGTGAGAGAGAGAGAGTGTGTGTGTGTGTGTGTGTGTGTGTGCGTGTGTGTGTGTGTGTGTGTGTGTGTGTGTGTGTGTGTGTGTGTGTGTGTGTGTGTGTGTGTGTGTGTGTTTGTGGTGTGTGTTTGTGGTGTGTGTTATACAGCCCCACCAACTGGCCTGGCATGATTATAACACACAGACAAATTAATTGATTTATCGACCATGTGAAATAGATTTCAATGCTTTGTTTAAACTGGCCAGCCCTCTGATCATATTAACTACATGACCAAAACAGGGAGGGATACCAAAGGAAAAATTACTCTCAGCTGCAATCAAATGAAGAAAAAGTTGGCTCTTGATAAAGCAAACTCATGTTCACTTTATCAGGGCTCAGATTAAATCCCCAAACAGATGAATGTGTTCCATCACATAACCTGGTTTTGCTGTAACTGCTGTACAGATACAGATAATTATGATTTACACTCAGAGTTTTTTCAGAGTGCAGTGAAATAGACAAAAATAATGTGTGTCTCATATGGTTTTTCTACATAAAAGTTCAACTACCACATTAGAAATTCTTGAAATAACATTACTACTTCTCCTCTATTTAAAAAATTCCAGAAATCCTGAAAAGTCAGTTCTCAGTGTATTTGTACTGGAGGTTTCAAGTTTCCACATCACACCTGTGTAAGCTTACAGAGCCATGATTGGCTCCAAACTAGTGGTGATGTCACAAATCATGCTCATAGGTATGTTAAAGATGAATGTGAAAACAAACTCTGCACATACATCATTCTGAGAAGCTCAAACATCTAACTGAAGTAACAATAAGCAAACATTTTTGAGTGGAGGGGGACTTATGTACCCTGTGGAGGGTTTTGTTTTTTTTTTTTACTATAAAGTAGGTCCTTGTTTTTGAGGGTTTTTTCGTATTTCCTGTTTCGTTATGCACATGTGCTCAAGCGCATGGTTGACATGATACACATTCCTGCCAGCTGCAGAAAACGATAATGCCAACGTGTAGTGCATGCAAGCCATGAAACATGAAGAAGACTGCATTGTGAAACAAGTTGCAGAGGCTGTCAGCTGGAGGAAAATCAACCATTGTGATTGTAAATGGATTTGGCATTTACTTCAAGGATTTGCTATGTCCATCAAATAAAAGGGAGTTTGCTATGTGACCTCCCTCAATTTCACTGTGACCCGCTAATGGACAGTTGATGGCAGTAAACATTGCTGCCAAGAAATGTAGTAATAGGCCAGAAATATGTGGGAAAGAACTAGCTGATGCAAAGATGGATGTAAATAATGCAGGTTTGAAAATATGCAAAAGAAAAAAAAAATCAGCTTTGCAAATGTTTTATGCATTGTTTTGAAGAAAAACACTCACTCTAAACCTGGAAGTATTAATTTTCGACATTTTTCATCATGTTCTGCTGTTGTCTTAACAATACAAAACAAAAACCATGGAAAACCTACCCGAACTTTACATGCATACATTAGTTTGGAAAATAAAAAGAAACAGTCCTCAATTTACACAGGGATAATGCAGACGACACTAATAGAGAAACAACACCAACACTGGCAGCAGGATGATGGGCCACCAATTAAAGAGCAGAAAAAGAACGGCAATACATGCACTGTTTTTTTTCTTCACAGTTAACACTCTCTGTCACACCTTAAAAAACACATATTTCTCTTGTGATGATTACGAAGCACCACATGATCAGAGCTGATAGCAAGACTGCTCAGATCCATTCCAGTATTAGAAATATTGACACACACAACCAAGACCCATGGCAACAGAACAGGACCCTAACCAACTGATTTCAGTGCACATTTATCAGTACTAGTATTGATCGGTTTTAAAACCTTACACGAGTCAGTGTTCATTTCAAATCCTGACAGCATCTGAAACCATTTCAAGCACTTCAATCCTCTTTCTCCTCTCTACCCCTCCTTACCCTCTGTTCCTCTCTGTTACTCCCTCCCTCGAGAGAGAGGGTAAGAGTCTTCAGAAGTGCTCTGTATCCAACAGAGAGACAAGTTGAAGAGACAGATAGACACATAGAGGATAGCCAGCCTGCAGAGATAAAGGGAGGCAGAGAGGAAATGATGACAAGACTGCAATAGACAGATTTCCAGAAAGAAAAAAAAATAGAGAGATAATTAAAAGAGAGTCAAGGCTGTATTAAAGTTCAAGCTAAGTTAAGATGTCCAAGCAAAGTTCAGTGGAGCGCAGTGAACCGAGATGCCCTGATTTCTCTTTTTTTTTTCTTTCATACTGCGTAAAATACTGCAGCTTCACAACCCACATTTGAATCTCTATTTGAATCTCTCACTGCACAACGAGAGACACACAGAGAAATGTGAAATATTCAAGCTTTTATTCAATCATTCAGTAAGCAGGTCTATAACCTACCAGCTGAATTCAGTCAATGGAGGAAGTGAACTGTCTTCTAATGTCAAATGTTTTTTGTCAAAATTTTGCCTGAAGAAAGTTTCAGCCAAACCCAACGACTGCTGAATATGAAGGCTCTGTTGCCTTAAAAATGTATTCTCAAGCTGTATTTCTGTGTGTGTGCGTGTGTGTGTGTGCTTGTGTGTGTGTGCGTGTGTGTTGGGGTGTGAGCAGTGAACACCCTAGGCTACAGTGCTATTTATAACTGACATTGGCAGAGTTGCATAAGGACACAGCAGCACATCAGACAGAAGAAGACAGCGAGAGAGATGCAGAAAGAGAACGTGTTGGCAGCCACCAATGAATTCTAAATGCCCCGATTCTGCTTTAACTCTGCATTCCTGCCTCTTAATCTTTTATCTTTTTAAATTGTTCTTAAAACATCTTAACAGGGAAATGTGCATGCAGTGTACAGTGTTATCAGTTGCAGTCATATTTGACTTTCAATTCACCAAATATTTCACAGAAGCAGAGCTAATGTGGATGGACACTCAGTTTGATTGGTTGATGAATTCACAGTGTGTGGAGCCAGAGAACAACAACTTGTGTTAAGTGGGGACAATTAAGTGTTATGCAGACATATTGTATACTGTATGCCATTGAAATACATGTGGTTCCTTTGAAAGCCCCACTTATCATACAGTATTTATTTTGTTGACAATGAATCAAATACTCACTACTGTGAAAAGATGTTGCTCATAGTAACAAACCCATTAAAATTAAAATTAACTCCCAACATTTTAGCCCTGTGAAGCTTTTTAGCCTCTATTAGCTCATAATTTTGATTTACAGCCTGCAAATGTAATGTATGGTTCAATCTTACTGCCTTTATTGTTTCCAGCTGCAGCAGACAGATGTTTTCAGTGGAAAAGCACTGATAAACACTGTACACTACCTGCCCAGCACCAGACATCATTACAAACAAAGTTAGCAGCTAGCAAAATAAAGTAGATGTTAGAATTGTTTCAGGTGGACAGAAACATGAGTCAAAATGATAACATTGCGCCATGTCTGCTGGATGTGTAAATAGGCACTTGTTTGCTAATACATTAGCCGTAACAACTCTTTAAGGTGATAATTTGGCAGGAATTTTTTATTTTCTATTTTATTTAACCAGGAAAAGTCTCATTGAGATTAAAGAGTGTCCTTGCCAAGACAGGCAGCAGCACAATTAACAGGGTTGCAGACATAAAAAACATAAAACAATTTACAATCAGTATATCTACAACCAGATGTGCCTCCAAATCATTTAGAATCACTTTAAATGCATCCAGTGAAACCAGTTCCCAAAGATTCAGGTAATTTTGCAACTGATTCCAAGCAGAGGGAGCAGCATACTTAAACGCCCTTTTCCCAATTCAGTACGGAGTTTAGGGACAGATAATAGGAATAAGTCCCGGGAGTGAAAACAATAGCTTCCTATAATTCTCTGAAGGATGTAGATCGGTAGGTAAGATAGAAGCAGACCAAGAATGGCTTTATATATAAGAATATGCCAATGATTAAGTTTATGGGTGGACAAGACAGACCATCCAACCCGAGCATACAAAGAGCAATGCTTTAAGATTTGTAATAAACCTCAGTGCTCCTTGGTAAACAGTATCCAGTGTGTGTAGGCATTGCGAAGATGCATGCATGTATATAGTTCAGCACAGACATAAAAGTGGCAGGAACAAGCGTCCTTTTAGCCTTTAACTACTTTTAGGGCCGTTGTAGTTGTGCTGTGTTTTTTCCTAAAACCTGATTGAAAATCAGGCAAGATATTGTTAGAAGACAGGAACTCTTTCTGTACTCAAAAAGTACTCCAGAACCTTAGCCAGGACAGACAATTTGGAGATCGGCCTATAATTGTTTAAGACTATAGGGTCTCCCCCTTTCAACAGGGGGAAGAACAAAGGCAGATTTCCATATAAGATGAATTTCATTAGTGTCCAGGGAGAGATTAAAAAGATGTGTCAAAGGTAGCGCGATAAAATCAGCTGCTATGTGTCTATTGTCTAAAAGTTCAAGGGCTGTATGCACCTCTGAGACTGTAACCAGATTAAAACTAAAAGATTGACTTACCTCAACATAACTGTCAGAACAAACAGTAGGGGGGAATTCTCTTGAGTAATGTTGAGAGAGTTGAACAAGGAACCAGAGGCAATGAAATGCTCATTAAAACAACCAAGCATTTTGGTCTTATCAGTGATTTTATGTGAGTCCTTAACAATGCATAGAGGAAGTTCTATGCCATTTTTATTTTCTGCTATGGCTTTAATAGTCTTCCAAAATTTCCGGGGATTGTTTAGAATGTTTGTTTGTTCATCGACAATTTCAGTTAAATCATCATAAAAGTATTTCCAGGCATATTCAACATCAGAAATAAGGTTAATTTTCTCCCAGTCAAAGTAAAACAGGTCATGAAAAAACCCTTGTTTCATAAAATGTTTCATGTCACACTTTATGATCATGTGTGGCTTGGTTTTGGGAAGTTTTGTATTTCTAACTGTGGCAACAACACAGTGGTCACCAATGTCATTTGCAAATACAGAAGCAGCTGTGTATTAATGAGGAACAGTGGTTAGGATTAGATCAATTAGAGATGATTTTTCAGGACATTTCAGATTAGGTCTAATGTGCATCTGTCAGCTAGTTTTGATTTTTTGCCCCCGGTGGCCAAATTATGAATAAACCAGTTTTAACTTTTCACTGTAAAAACAATGTCTTGCAAAGATATCGCAAGCTGACAGAAAGAATTTCTGAAAGATTTGGGAGTTGATTCAGAACTTTGGATGTTATCAGCCCATTAAATGACCATTATAAGTTGTCATCGGGACCCATAGATTTGAGGTGGTATGGCCCTACTCTACCTCCTAATCGGCTCAGTAGGCCGTTATCATCTATTGGTGAGCTGGAGGTCACCTTTGAGTTACAGACACCATCTAGCAGCCGTAGTAATTATGACCCGGGAAAATTACTTAGTTCAGATGATGTCAATATAAGTTCAGATGGCAAAAAGTTGCAAAAGCAGCAGATGATCACTGTTCGAGACCATTGTTCGCTTCCCATTTCAACTGGACATTTTTACCACACTGTACTGCATTCATAACCAAAGGTTGCCAAGTTCCACATTGGCTTCACTCTCCAGACATGGAGCTACCTGCTTGCTTGGAGCATAAAAAAACACAGAGTCTCAGTGAGACTGTCTCGGATTCAGTGTGGATTGATACGTTAATAATATGAAAACGTATCTGTTCTGTGAGAAAACTTTCTATGAATTGGCCATGGCCTCTCTCTATCCAGTTCGCCAGCCCTGCCCCACCATTCAACCGGTGCTGGAGATGGGAGACTGTCATGTCCTCCCACAGACAGCTACTCTGATGACTTCCTCCTGTCCTGTGCACAAGCACGAGCGCCCCCTGCTGCTGATTGGCTGGAATAGTATTGTTTCTTTATTTGTTTCCCATTTACAAAGCTAGGGCTGTGTATGGACACCGGATTCTTTTTCAGTGCACACAGAACGGACAGCCAGTGAACCGTGAGGAGATATTCGCTGAAGTTGACTAAAAGTATAGTGAACAATCTTTCTCCAGAATCACTGACTCTAACTTTAACCGCAGCATTGTCACCCTATAAAACACTTTTATTTTGTAACAGCATAGTACATAGTGTAACATAACATCAGCACATTAGTGGTATATTATGGTCCTGTTCCAATGGGTTGATATACACTTACTGGTAGGTGCAGTCTGCCCCATCTGAAGCATTATAATGATAGTGATAACAACTATAACAACATCCATTTAATGGGCAAGTCACACTTATGATTTAATGTCAATACACAAGAAGCAATTTAATGGCAGCTTTTACTGTTTTACTTTAGCTTTAACTACAAATCAGTCCTGAAAGTAAATGAATCAACTAGTGACAGCTGTGTCAAAAAAATAGTGTGTGGCAATGGCAAAACTAAAAGGATGTGAACCTGTCTGCTTTCACTTCCCCATGTAAGCGCTCAGTGGCAAAGCACATGGAGAAGTCCAAAATGGTCAGTGGATTTAAAATAAAATGCGTGATAGATTACAAGTAAATGACACAAAAATTGCACCGCATTCAAGATACTGAATATTTTGTGTCTCTTTAGATCTTGATGGGATATAATTGGTCAGAGGTATTTGGTTCATATCTGGTTTCTATGCTAAAGGTAGCATGAAAGCTACTGAGGTAAACCTTGTTTTGAGACAGAAGGTTTTATTCTTTTATTAAAGATTAGGATCTGTTCTCTCTGCATGTCCTATCACAGTGTGGTGGTTGTAAACATGCCGTTACAAACAAAAGCTCTCTGCACAATAGTGGAACTGAAGTGAAGTGAACTGAGCTATACTGGGTATTGTTCCATCAACACCTGAATTAATGTGTCTCTAATTAAAGTCCCGATGGGAACAGAAAAGAAGAAAGTGACATTTATCTTTAAGTAGCTGCTCTGCATTCAAAACACATAACTTCATTTGAAATCTGGAGTCTGCTGCATCTGATCCAGTCTCATGTATGTATGTGAATGATGCAGGCATTTGCTGGTCAAAGTGGCAGCTGTGCTGTGAGAAAGAGAACAGATACACAGGAAATGTCTGGTGCAAAAATAGAAAAAGATTATGCTGTCAAGCTTCAACATACTAGTAGGACAAAAGACACATTTCATTCACTGAGTAAGAGAAGTAAATGGCGCAAGAGGAAGAGATCAGACGCTCCATTTTTGAAATTTATAGAAATGGAGCTCTGTTCAAAATATGTTTTTATCAGTTTCCAAGAAAACATGCAATTACTGAAACTGTTATCATCTTAATAATGAATCATTCAGAGGAGATAATCAGTCTTGAGCCTGTTTTCTACAATTAAAAACTGTGTAATTAAAAACAGTGACTCATTACTTACTACATTAAACATTAATTTGGTTCCACTCATGTTGTAATATTTTACTTCTCTGTGCTCTACGCAAGGTAGTTTATCATTGTTGGAAAAGTACTAGACAAAATTAATGACAATTATTGCAGATTATACTATTTTATATTCCACTGGCTCTTTTCTTAACCTGGCCATTGTAAAACCACAGTCCACTTTTGATGCAATTATATCTCTTTTTCAACATATGCTTGTTTTAAATGCTGACAAAATGACAAAATGTATGCAAGGTCACTGAAGAAAATCCTGCCTATTGCACATATCCAAACCCTGCAGAGTTCTCAAATTAATATTGCTCAATGCAACAAATATATTTGGGAATTAAGACCCATGAGATAAATTTCTCTGTGTCTTATATAAAAGGTGGGCTTGTCCTCTTTAACCAACAGAAGGGAGTTTTTCACCTATTAAGCTCTACTGGAAAAACTGCTACATTACCTCTTCTCTCTGATTACATCTAAATACTGTAGTGACTGTATAATGTCATGTCACAGGACATTTTAACTGTACCACATGTTCAAAAGAATTTGGGAAATCTTGTTTTAAAATACAAAGTTCCTCACAAATGGAATACATTACAAATGTGGAACCGATGTCTACTGACTATGTAAAACTGTGTGTTTGTCTATGGTTATACTTTACATCTTGATTCTTGTGCACACATCTCTGTCAAAGAGCTAGATTTTACAAACGTATAGTAGTGGTTCTGTGCACAGCATAATGAAAATAACACTGGCCCTGCAGCAACTAGATTATTATTTATCTGTGTCTCCTTGTTTGGCATGTGGATCAGATTGTTTGTGTTGAATGAAGTCTCTCACCCGCAGAGTCGCTCCAGTTGTTGTTCTCCTAACTCTTAAGATATTAATAGTGCAGTGAGCCTGATCCAGATATTCTGGGCTTGTTTCTGGGCTCTACGTGAAATCTTACAGTCCTGTAGGTAGTGCAGGTTCTTGGGAATGAGACCACAGTGTCAATACCTAACAGATACTATTTCAAATTTCTAAGGCATCACAGAAAAAAAATATGGTAGGACCATATTGTACACTTGCACACATAGTGTGGGAGAGTGTGTGTCTGGTGGTTTATAGTGTGTGAGCACACTACTGTGCTGCTGTGAATGTGTTAAATGTGCCGCTCCACTGTTACGTAGGATGGAGCAGGTGAACCCGAGTGCAGACACTCAACAGTGAGGAGACAGGGATATGATAGGAACAAGGTATTTATTGAAAAGGTTGGGGAAAGAGAATGCAGACTTGGGGAAGCTTGGACTGGTAACTGGGAAACTGGGGCTGAGGCTTGTCTAGAAGCCGGGAACCTGGAGCTGTAGCATGGGCTGGGAGCTGGGAACCTGCGGCTCAGGAAGGAAGCAGAACCAAGGGCACAGATGGCTTGGACACTGGAGATGAGCAGAGCAGGGGAGCTCAAGCAGATGCCCCAAGGACAGAACAGGGACAGAGCAAGGACCCTTGAGGATGGGCAGGAAGACAATCAGACTTGCAGAGCCACTCTGGAGGATGGGCAGGAGGATGACCAGACATGCAGAGCTGCTTTGGAGGATGACCTGGAGGCCGGTGATGTAGGCGTAACTGCTCTGGAGGTCAACCAGATGCCAGGACAGGTGGGCAGGACTGCTTGGGAGGTCAACCAGACAGCAGGATAGATGGACCGCAGGCCAGACGCTGGAGTGCAGGACCAGAGTCCGGTGGCAGGAGTGTAGGACTGGAATCCTGCTACTGCTGCAGCTCTGGAACAGCGGACTGCTGCAGCTCTGGAACAGCGGACTACTGCAGATCAGCAGGAGCAGGGGACAGCTGCAGCACAGGTACAGGAGACTGTTGCGGCACAGGAACAGGAGACAGCTGCAGCACGGGCATTGAAGACTGCTGCAGCAGAGGCACCTCTGTGGTGCTGGGCAGCAGAGAGGCACTGGGCAGCGGAGACTCTGTGGCATTGGGCAATGGAGACTCTGGCGCTGGACTGCCAAGACAGCCAGTGGCATCGGGAGCCATGGGGAATGCAGGATCAAGACAGGCAGGTAGCAGGCTAGCTCGCTCAGGACAGGCAGGCTGCAGGCTCACGAAATCGAGCCAAATCGACTGGAGAGCAGGCTGGTTGCAAGCAGTCCAGGGTGCAGGCTGAAGGCTAGGAGGCCTGGAGCTAGCAGAATGGGAGACAGGCTGGTGGGTAGCAGGCCCAAAACTGCTTGGCTGCTCCAGGGAGAAGCTGGGAGACTCTAGGGAAACATGGGAGGCTGAAATGATGGGCTTGGGAAGAACAGGATCAGGAACAAGGTTTAAATGGAATTTCCACCTGTACAAAACCACTTCTTGTGGGTCCTTCTTCCAGTAAACAGCCAGGGACTTAAGAAAGCTTGGCTCCTCATTTACAAAAACATCCTGTGTGACTCCAAAGTCATGTCAGGACACAGCATTCACTCTCATCCTGTTTTCAATACAACATTTTCTACTATTCTTCTGCTGCAGCGTCTTCAAAGGCACCTTGTTGGTAAAGACAGTTACTCATTCACTTTCTGTGCACACGCTTTCTCTGGCAGACCAGAAATTGTGCTGGCACCATTGCAGCTTGCAAGTTCTCTAACATTTACATAAAAGTCCTTTTATATTAGTCACTTGGGCAGAGCAGGGAGAGAAAAGCCACCTGGCAGGCGCTGCACTTTTTTTTGCTGATGAATACAAAAAGTAGGGGAAAAACAGACATTAGATTAAGGAAAATTCATTTTTTATTATCTCTTTTTATTATCCAGCCCTATAAACACAAAGTCTGTCCCTGACTAACTGAGCAACTGACTGAGTGATGAAGTTACACCATTTGTTGACAGAGTGGCATTGGGCGACAGTTGGTGTCACCACTTCCTGTATCTGTTGTTTCAAATTAAAATCCCAAGTAAATCCGAAATAAATGAGTGTCAGTTGGCTTACACTGTAAGTCAACACACCAGACCGATTCACTTAGAATGACTGCAACTTCAAATAATGAATTGATAAACAGAACAAGACAAACCTGCATTCTACACAGTCATACCTGTAGCTCAGCTACTGTTTAGAGACTTTGTACTAAAGACTGGTGTACTTGTTGTGCTGCGTTGCTAAAGGTTTTTCCCACACAGCTCCATACAGCTCACCCCAAATCAGACTCTTTTCTGATGTCATCCAAGCAGAAGGGCTGCCAAACAGCTGCAGTAACACTTCTCTTTTTCATTCCCCTAAGCCTCCTCTCAGAGTGGCTGTTTCTGCATGAGATGACTTTTGTCAGAGGGGAACTAAAATGTAGCTCTAGCCGTAAACTAAAAGTGGCACTGTGGCGAACAAAAGTCAATAGCTAACATAAGTCCTTAGCATTCTTACCCTGATATCCCTCCTGTTGTCCTCAGGTCAATTTTGACCCAGGAGGACAACAGGTGTCATTATATGCTGTCATCAAAAAAATTTCAATGGTTTCAAAACAGTATCCTGACTAAGAAATTATGAATTATTTTAACTATAGTTGAGATCAGAGGAAAATATGTTGATGGATTATGGCAGACTGGTATATGTAAAAGGATGCTGTTTTACTGTTCCAGGTCAAAATTGACCCGAAGACAACAGGAAAGATATTATATAAGGATACTGCCTAGCCACAAATGATAAATATTTTATCAATTTGGTGACAGTTTACATGCTGAGCTTGTTTAGTCTGATCTAGCTTCAGTCTAAAACTAAACCTTGTGTATCATGACAAATACACACAAACCTCCCAGCGGGGCCAGCCCTATAAACGCAAATGTCCCTGACTGACTGACTGTCTGAGTGATGAAGTTACACCATTGGTCAGCCAAATGCTGCCACTTCCTGTATCTATTTCAAATTAAAAGCCCTCTAGCGTTTCATTCATGGTCCAGCAATATACTAGTTTTTGACCTAGTCTTGTATTGATACTGTCTCTGCTGCTCTGACACTGCTGGCACAGGGCCCATCTCAACCTCTCTTCTTCACATACACTATACACTCTGCCTCACATAGCTATTTCTGGTTCTCTTATTCTGTATGCCTCTCCCCCTTTTCCACTGTGTTTATCTCTTTGTGTGTGTGTGTGTGTGTGTGTGTGTGTGTGTGTGTGTGTGCACATGCATGTGTGCGTGCATGTGTGTGGGTGAGTCTTTCTCACACATACACACTCTCCCTTAGCTCTTGGCTGCCTTCCTGCAGAATAATCATTAATTCATCCAATTTCTTAATGTTCCCCCTCTTCCTCGCCTTCACATAGTGTACCTACCTCTTCAGCCACCCACTGGCTCCTCTCCATCTGGACTACTTTTAGATTGAAAAGCTTCTCTCTACTGTATTGCCTTCTGTGTCATTGAGTTCCTCCATAAAAACACATGACCTAGACTCTTATGCCTTTTGGAGAAATGGGAAAAGAATGTTTTAAGTGTTTGAATTTGACCATCGCTGAACCACATGCTCTACTGGGACTGTTTCTACTGCTTATTATGCAATGAATGAGCGACTATTTATATAAATTCATGGAATATAAATCAGGCATAGTAAATTGTTCCATATTTTATATATTATTTTATATATCATATATATATATACATATACACATACATACATACATACATACATACACACACACACACACAGACACATATATATATATATATATATATATATATATATATATACATATATACACATTGACATGTTCTGATAAATCACTAACAAAAAATACAGGTGTGTTAGCCAGTAATCGGTTAACCACCACTACTCTAGGTTAATTTGCATACTGGGGTTTGGTACTGCACTCGTTACTTCACTTTATTCACGTTAGATCAATCAGTGCCAAATTTCAGTACCTTGTGGGACTGAGAATGAGTGCAGCCCCGAAATAAGTTAAAAAAACACACATTTACTGACTGGAGCATCGCACACGGAGGCTCCGACACTGACAAGAGCACCAACCTGCGGATGTTTTTCATCTGCAGTCCCTTCAGCAGGTCACAATTAAAACATATAACAGAACAATAACAAACAGTACAAAGCAAAAAACCTACAAGTCACATAATACAAAATACAAAGCTACACACAATGCACATCACACACACCCACAGTGTCAATCAGAAATGACTAATGTATGCTTGTCAAATTAAAAGCAAGATTATTTGTGTTCATGATAAGACCATAAGATAAAATATAGAGGCAGTGGTTACAGAGCTGAGTAGCTTTTAGCAGACTTTTTAATTTGGTTTTGAACATACTGATGGAACTGCAGCTCTTCGTATCATTAGGTAGGGCCTTCCACTGAGCTGTGGCTTTCACAAAGAATGCTAATTGCCCAAATGCAGTGCGACAAAATGGTATGGTACAATCTAGTATACAGGATATTCTGGAGAATCTAATAGAACTTACTGAGTAAGTATACACAGGAGGGGCCAAACCATTTAAAATTTTATAAACCAGGCACAAATTTGAAAATAATCTAAAATTCTCAAAGCTCAGTAAATTGTATACCCTACAGTGATGGAAATGCATTGGCTTGGACCTTGATGACGACTTAGATTCAATACGCATTGGTCTGCTCGATTGTCTATGCTCAAAGAATAAATTCACTATATTATTTCACCTGAAGACAGAGTGCCTTATTTTTTTCCATGGTTGTCTGCACCACTTAAGGAAAAATATTTCGCAATTTTGTTTTTTGTACTTTCACCTGCCCCCTAAAGACCATCTGTCGTATGATCCATCAGAACCATGCAGCACTTCCTTTTCCTGTTGTATACTGTTGAGTCAAAATTTCAATTTGCCCAATACTTTGGTTTACGGCCAAATACATGAATGAAATTCCATAAGAGACATCAGAGACAGCTGTAATTTGTGCTCAGCACTAGCTTGCATGTTAGCACATGTTATCATGCTAAACTAACATGGTAAACATTATCAGCATGTTAACATTGTCATTGCGAGCGTGATAGTATGCTAATGTAGGCACTGTAATGAGGCACTGCTGTGCCTTAGTAAGGCTGAGGGAAGGCGCTTTTCAGCTGTTTCATTTGTCAATCTGTTGACCAGTGTTGCAGAACTGAGTTCTGAGAGTTGCAGCGTGTATGAGCCCCCAAAGCAGCAAAAAGAAAGACACTACTGAAAAAGAAACCCCTTATGAATTACTATGTAAAAATACATACAGACAAAGATGAGATGTTGCCAAATGCAACACTGTGGCCTGTGAATGTGTGCAAGGTTAGGTGAATCATAGGTTTGTGGGTAGCAGCAAACACTGCTTTACAATGATGTTACTCATTGTTCCTGTTGTAGTTGTGGATAAGTGGAGCTGTATTCGTATCACTGCAAAACATTTAATTAGGATAATGATACTAACAAGCACAAGGCTAAAAGCCCAGGAGTATTTATTAGTGAGTCAGAGATTTGCAGCACAAGCTGTTCAGACGGGATGGAGGGTGTGAATGTAATGTGAGACTTTGTTTTCACGCCGTTAAACTGACCTTGGCACTAATGGCCTGCTTAGAGACAGTGAGAAGAGAAATCAACAGAAAATTATGAAAGTGACGAGAGGAGAGTTGGATCATTTTCTGTCCTAACACTATATCC
The DNA here is from genome assembly GCF_910596095.1 of Thunnus maccoyii. Taxonomy (NCBI): domain Eukaryota; kingdom Metazoa; phylum Chordata; class Actinopteri; order Scombriformes; family Scombridae; genus Thunnus; species Thunnus maccoyii. Next base: position 4,801,600 of record NC_056539.1, on the reverse strand, counting down.
CACCCTTTAATTAAGTATCTTGTTCTGCCTTGTATTGTGTAATGAGGGTCATTATACTGTATGTGTCTTCTCTTCTGTGCAGTCCAATGTCTTGTACTCTGGCTACTATGGCTTTTCCTGAGTAATTAACTACAGTAGCTGGCTAATATCTTCTTTGTTGGACAATTTATATAATTTAACTTTGTCCCAATTTAGAAGCCTACAAACACATGGGTTTTAGAGAACTGATGGCTAGAGGGATTAGCATTGTCTTGACACCAATCTACATGCCACCTCCTTTGTGGCTTTGTGCTAACTATCAGCAACCATTCTACTTACTCCTTCAGTTATACACAGTTGCCAATGCAAGTAGACCAAAAAAGCTATCTGGAAAGTCGATGTAAAAATGGATAAACCTGCAGATTCCTTAATACAACGCTGATTGCTTGGTGCCTTTTAAAGGAATAGGTGAAGCCTACATTTCACAACAGTGAAATTTCACAACAGTGAAATGTAGGCTACACATCTTTTGACAGCATTAAATTCCAACCCCATGACCAGGCAAGAATGTTGATTTTTGACAACTCTGCAAAACTGCTGATTAGATTTAGAAACAACTGTCTTTATATCAGATGCCAAGGTTTTAAAAAAAATTTAAATTAAAAAAATTTCTACAATATGGTCAGGGAAACAAATTTCAAGAGGCATGCAACAGGCCTGTGCACTAGCTGCAATTTCAGAGATTTGCTGGTGAGAGCGCTAGAGTGCGAAGGGAACCATGCTGTGGCCTTTATCCTGAAACTGTCTCCTGTCTACATGAGGTGGTCTGCAGAAGATCCATTCTGAGGACCGCAAAGGGTTAATAGAATTTGTCCTCCAGTTTAGGGCAAATGAAGGCTGTATTTCTCTGCCACATTTGACAGACAATTTAATATTGGACAACCTACTCAGCCCATTATGCCCAATACAGTCTAGGACTGTGGAATTTGAAGTCAGTCTCTTCTCAATTTGGATGTAGCTGATGTGTACAGAAACGAGCAGTAGAGGTGTTTGTATAGTGTCCTACCTAGCTGTGCTGGAAAAGGCAAACAGAAAGAAAAGTAAGGGAAGTGAAATGAACACAGAATGTATTGGAGGAAATGAGGGGAGAGAAAGGACAAATCACAAAGAAAAGTTGGACGAAGGAAGACACTAATAAGAAGAGAACACCAATATTAAAAGATGATATCAATAGTCTGTGCTGAAATAAGGAATAGAATAATAAAGTCAAAATAGAGAGCAATGTCGCTTTACCCTTTACTATTCACTCCACAAGCAGAGCAATTCCTGCCATTTACATTCAATTTCTTCCTGCTGCTTTCCCTTCATTATCCACTAAGAGGAAAGTGAAAGACTGAGTGTCCTTGAGATGGTTTTCATTTGCTGTTAAGTGTTAGGAAAGATATTTCTGTTGTAAAGCCATATGAAGTGGCACTCCAGTAGAACTGGACTGAAGCAGTGAATATGATAAATTTGACAAATTTTCATGTATGTTAAGTTTGCTTCAAATCCACTAGAGTTAGTGCTGGACACTATACTCACCAACATACATTGTTAGTACTAGTACACTACATGATAATTACAATTAAAGGCACATTACTTAGGCATACTGCAATCACACAAATAACTGATGGCCTTTAGAAATGCACAGTAAGTGTAGTAACATAGTAGGTATACAATAAACTTGCATTACTTGCAAACTTCTTCCATCGTATGAAATTACATTTTGCTGCATTGCAACTGCCTTATTTGTAGGTAAACCTCACAATTTAGCGCTTGCTCTGGTCCCCTCTATCGAGAGATTTTACATGTGAGTGTAAAGGTTCATTTCTGACTTTGGGAACAAATATTTGTGATAAAATAAGTATAACTCAATGCTGCTTATGTCAAAGAAGGCCAAGGAATACAATTGAAAACTTTGAGAGAAGCAATAAGTGATCCTTGAGTTTAGAAAATGTGATCACAGATTCAACATGTTCATTGCATGTGTGAATGTGTATCTGCCACCCAGTATCTCACATACTGGATGTCCATATTGATCCCCCATGTCATGATTTACATTCCATGCCAACGTTCAGTGCTAAGGCAGGATGTACTGTGCCCTTTATGTAGTGAGGTCGAAAGTAAGGTTTGTTTGAGTCAGGGTAGTGAATGGACATGTAGTGCATCTGACTTTCATGCAAGAGACTGGAATTTGTGTACAGTTCAATTGTCATAATCATGATGTTTCCCTAACCTTAACCATTGCATAGTTGTCATGCACCGGTGTTGTAAAACGTTGGCATTGGACATAAGATATTTAAATAATGTTGTCACTGAACATAATCCAGGTTTTGCATAATCATTCAATGGTGGCATTCGTCTCTGGTGAAAGGTGTATTTGGTGATGTACAGTTGACGGGAGTGCAGTAGCCCTTACCTTGCCTTTCCTTTGTTTTCCGGAACTGTCCTGTCAGCATTGAGGAATAGATGAGATTCAAAAGTACATTTCTCATACCCTGAAAACAAATACTCAGTTCCTGTCAATTCAGAACCGTTCCCAATTTAGAACCCATTCCTTCAAGGCTAACCAAACTTGACTTAAAATGTCCAAAAGGGAATTGATGATTTATTCCAAAAGACTACCCTTTTCATGCTATGACACATTCTCAGTCGTTGTGAGAAAAGTCTGTTGCCTTGTTGCCTCCTCAGTACCTGGGTCCTAACTCTTAGACCTGTAAAATTGTACCTTGCTATGATAATGATTCATCTATGTTTTCTTCAAACTCCAACCATCATATTGGGTGGTCCAGCCTTTCAGCATGACATGTTTGGCAACAGTCCTTCATGACACTTCTGTAAAACTGTCAGCAACCACAATATGGTAGACTGGGGTCAGGGTTCACTGCTTAATGCCCACCGCAAAAACCCATGACATCAAAATCTACCATCTTCTTTGCATTAATGTAGGAGGCAAAAATTTGAATATACACCTAAGCAGAAAGGATTTATTACTCATGTAATTTTGTGTCCCAGACTTTTAAGATATCTCTCCTGTTTGTCTCAGTTCTCTTTCACTAGCTCTATTCATCTTTGGTGGAATTACTGCAGATGAAAAGAGTTAAACCACTTGGAAATGTGAGATCACTGGATATATTGTAATTCATGGTCAGGATGTTTCTAGCCTGTATTTTTATTCTTCCAGTGCAGATTTGATTTTAATGCATTTTAATGCATTCACTCAAAACATGTTCTGCTGACTCTGAGAAACAGTGAGGACAAAAGAAACATTTTAGAACAGTGCAGCAGGATAATGATCCAACACAAGTACAACGCACCAGTTTTTTTGGCCACAAAGTGTAATTTGTGTGTAAAGTAATGTTTCATAACTGCCCAAGTCAGTCACCTGACATAGTCCAACTGATCATGTGTTTCAAGACTAGAAAAAAGAGAAAGGTAGAAGATATTATTTTCAACCTTTATTTTTAAATATGTAAACATCCAACAATGGCTGATTGGCCAAAACTATTACTGAAACAATTTAATTGTGCTGCAGTGGAAAAGTAAAACTCTTCTGTTTCTTGTAAGGAGTCAGGACGCCTGCTGACAGCTGATTTATGCTGATTTGTGGTCTAACTTTACATAAGGTAGATAAACTAGCTCCACTTGTAGCAGCTACAACAGTAACATGCTGCTTACACACTGATGCTTCAGTATTAATAATCTAATGATGTCGTATATAATAATATATCAGAGCGACCCAACCACTACTTTTACTGCAGTACTTCTTAATTTCAATTTTCTCTCTGAGAACTGGTTCTTAGGATGTGCTGTCTGACCACGTCAGTAATCAAATGAGTTTATAGTCATTCTATACAGCTTCACTCAAAGGCGGAGTGAAAAGCAGACTGTAACAGAGAGGGGAGGGGGACAGGGATACGCAGTATCATTTCGCTATGGAGATAACAGAGCATATTTTAATAATAGTGTTGCACTCAGTCAGTGTTATGGGTCTCTCGTTTGTCATTTTGACAGCAGCAATATAACAGGGTAACCAGGGTAACCAAGCTACCTTGGCTAAGCCGGCTAGCATACACCCATGAGCATGCTACAGCTAAGTCATGCGCTACTAAAACATTCCAAGTGGAACTCATGCTCTAGAATTATTGTTCCACACATCAGAGGAAATGGATTATTAAACTATTTTGACCATAATTGTTTGGGTCACAGAGCATATTCTTCGACCAACTTCATGCACCAAACCGTAACATCCATACCGACAAGTATATATACCGCTACACCCCTATTCAAGATTGAATTAAAAAGCCACCAGAACAAACAACAAGTGAAGATGGCTGCAGTTGATGCATGGCTGGCCATCAAGACACTTTAGAAAATTGTTTACTGCAAATAATTTGATACGAAATAAAAAATATAATGACTTTAAGTTTTCCGGTTACATTTGGTTAAAATTGATGACTATGTACAAAGTGTTATTATTCCTATACTGTTCATCAAATGTAAAAACCCTTAAATTTTAAGATGGGATTTAGCACATCAAATAATTCTAATTTATTACAACTTGGGTCTTTTTGTCATAGTTATTGCCATGATTCCTAATAATATGATTGTACCTGACAAGTTAATTGCTGAGATGTGGTAACATGGAAATATCAGTAAAGTACGTCAGACAGGGCATGAAATATGAATGTTCAGACAAGCAGACAGGCTGTAAACAAATACAGTGCTTGGCCAAACTTGTGGAATAGAAGACAAATGCAAATGGTAAAATCATTACCCATCATTGTCTGCGGTAAACATCCACCACAGTTTACAGACTTTCTGCTACAATGTACTGTACTTACCTCAGTTGTGTTTGCACACAGCTTTCCTGTGCAATGGGGATTATTACTAACATTTCAGGTGCACTCACTTTTGGTTTTACTTCCAATTAAAGTGGTTTAATTGGATAATCTGGCTAACCAACTGGCTTGTTTATAGCCTGTCTGTTTGTTTGTTTGAAAAGTTCAAACCCTAAATTCTTTTGCACTTCTGCACACCTGGCCAATCTCTGCATTAAGTGGGTGTTAATGAGGGATTGCCTGAAAAATTACAAAAAATGTCGGACGCAGCCCCATGATTCTGCCATTGGACAGGGGGTTTTGGATGCTGTTAGACAAGCCAACACACACTTTGAAGTATGGTGAGGCCTTAATACTTTGAGTTCATTTTCAAAAACTGATAAATGCCATCCTCTAAAAAAAATGAACTGACTGTTGTGAGTTATTCTTAACACATAGCACATTACAAACCCTTAGTACATTTTGTCACAAAACCAGTCTTTGTCCGTTGTCAAAGCATTGCAAGTTCATGATTTACAGCACAAAAACGTTTAACACTAGTGGAGTTCTTGAAAAGTAAATCAGTACACAGTATTCAGCTCTGGTGAAGCAATATAGCAACCATGTACAGCTGGAGATGTCACATCAAAGAAGTCAAGATGTCAAAGTCATCTTTAAAGATGGATCATTTGGATGAAACTGAAGAGCCTGTGATGTTTTCTCCTTCAGTGAAGTAAAACAGAGTTATACTAAGTCCAGAAAGTTCAGAAATATTAAACACTGAAATACTAAAAATAGTGAAATACTAAACTGTGAAACACTGAATACCATGAAAACTGAGTAACACTAAAAACTGAGTTAACTGAATACTGTGAAATACTGAGCAACAATAAGTCAAATGGAATATGGAGTTACTCTGAACACTAAATGGAATACTATAAAATAGATATGTTTTCCAGTTTAGTGCAGTTCCCAAAGAATTAATTGGAAACTAAAAACTGTGGCAAAATTTAGGCTCAATGAATCAGTTCTGCAATGAGCTTGTCTGGTCCACCACTGTGGTAGCTCTTTGAAACAAGACTAGGTCAAACCTAGTATATGGCTGGACCGACCTTGTATGGTCAGTTTGTGAAACTGTGGCTAATGTGTTACAGGGATAGTCAGTGGTAGTGTCTATAATGTGAATTTCTGGATATTAAATGTTCATCTACACTTTTCTGTAGTGGTCTCATTAATATTTGCTGGTAAAATGTACTGAAGTAGCATATCACATGACATAGTTAAGCTACATTTGAGTCAAAAAAATATATATAAATGCAATTGCAGGAACAATACTTTACACTTATATCTTTGGATGTTTGATTTGGAAGAGAACTTATTTTAATTCTAATTATAACTATTCTAATTATCTGTTAACTCCCCCTGCTCTTTCATCTGTTTCACTCTGCAGATGTCTCTCGTTTTTCACTCTGTATTGAGTGTTTTGTCAGAGTGATTGTTATTTGTGGTGTTTTAACTGTGTGCTCCCCCTCATGCCTCTATGCTCTTTTTTTCTGCCTCTTTCCCGGTCGATGATCATGGAGGCTGCGGTGGAAATTGTAAATGAAAGTTTTGACAGCACTTTGGGTGCAAATTCAGGAGGCTTATCTCCGCCTGGTTACCGCAGTTACAGTCAAATAAAGACTACCTGCTGAGCAGCCGCCCCACACTAAACTGACATAACAGCTACATAAGTCCCATGTTTTACTGCAAGACTCGTATTTTAATGCTGTTGTTCATCGTTTGTGATGTGAAAACATCAGAGAAATAAAAAGCTTGCGTCCTGGTATTAGTTCAGTTATAAAATCCAAACGCACTGCGGAGCGTCTCTCCTGCCAGCTGCTGACAGTGCTGTCAGCCGAAGAGTTAATCACACTGGACGGTAGAGGAGACTCAGAGACGCTAGTACACGTCCGTTTAGCCAACCTCGCTGCATTTAACACTACAGCTGAGAGCATCGGAGTTCACAGTCACTCTGCATTGCGCTGCTGTCTTCTGCTACCATCATCTCATGTCAATTCATTTTGAAAGAACAATGGCCAATGGGGAAACTCCAACATTCAGCAGCCGACCAATGGTGTAACTTCATCACTCACTCACAGACAACTGTGGTTATACAGCTGTGGCCGATCCAGCCACAAAGGACAGCTGTGGGGTTTTGTAGTCTGGTCAGGATTTTCCAAGGTATGATCTTGTAAATGTGTAATATTGTCTATTAATGGGCCGTTTTTGTTCCAATTATCAGCACTTTCCCTACTTGTTTTATGTTGAATATTTAACAAGAATGTTAAATATTGCACTTAGAAGAAACCTAGATCAATTACATGGCATTGTTTAACACTGAATCAAAACAACCCAACTGCAGTTTGATTGATATTACCTGGAATGCGCAATAAAAAAAACATGACTTATAAAAATGCAAATGAACTCTTCACTTATTTACTACATTGCATATGAGGAAGGCAGATATTGAAAGAGCCAAACTTCCAGCCTTGACACTAAGCAGCAGTGAGGACTAGAACAATATACTTTCCACATTTTTATGTGCTTGTGAGAGCTTTTGGTCCTCATAAGGACACAAACACACAATCAACACTCACACTGTGTCTCCTGAACCGAGTATAATATGAGACTATATTAAGGCTGATAATAGCGCAGGTCTGCAGTACTGCTGGTTTTGTCTTCTTTTGCCTGTTTCCATAGATCTATAAATAGCAGTGCTGATCATGCAGCACAGCCTGCCATCACCCTGCCTGTTCTCTGCGGCTCACACACACCCACACATACACACTTCTCCCCATGTTTCCTCTCCTATTCTCACCCACAATTTCACACTCGTTTCCCCTGACTCCTCTCTCTCCTTCCTCATTTCATCTCACTTCCATCATTATGCTTCCCCTCATTTCCCTCTCTAACTCCACAATTTCTCTCCATGTTAGATTCCACAGTCTCTCTCTCTCTCTCTACACCCTGTTATTCTTTCCATCCAACCACTCTGTTCATTTAGTCCCCACCCTTGCTCATGTCCCCTCTCTCTCATTAACTGATGGATGGTTGGCTAAATCAGAGCTGTCAGAGATACACTTCAGAGCATGTCTCATCCAGCCCCCAAGATGGTTTGGAGGGAAACAGGAAAAAAAACAAACATGTTTTTACATCAAAATATTATTTTTTAAATTAAAATATTTGCATCCAGTTATCATCAACTATGTGTAATAAGAAAAGTAAGAGGTTTCTATGATATGATGAATTAATTATACATACCAATACATCCATCAGCTGGAAGTAGGAAAAATCACCAGGCTAGTTGCTGCACTGACCGTTGCTGTGTTATGTAAGTTTAGCAAACATGCTATCAAGAAAGAGAAATGTTGACATGGAATGTGGAATTTTCAAGAAAGACAGAAAGAGCAGTATTTCTTCTGGGAGGTAAATGTTAAACCTGTATGCCTCATTTGCTCACAACAAGTGGCTGTACTACGAGACCCATGCAGTAAAAAATATGACAAGTACACAGCAGGAGGACTCTGAAACAAAAAGGTGAATGAACTTGCATCATCTCTAAAAAAACAACAATTGGTGTTTTCCAAATGTCGAGAGACACATGATGGAGCACTTAAAGCCAGCTATATAATTGCCAGTGAAATCACAGCAGCACCCAAGACGTCTTTGGAGGGGAATTTATGAAGACCTGCATGCTAAAGGCAGCAGAGCTGGTGTGCCCTGAGAAGAGGCAAACGTTACAAGGCTAAGACTAACATTGGCCTGTCGAGCCATTATGTTAGCAAAGCAGATGATGATAGAAAGAAATCCACCATGAGCTGATGAAAAAAACTCAGTGTTCAGAGCAGTCTGAAGCCAGTGCTGCTTCCCAGCACAGTTGTAATGTGGACTGCCTTATACTTCACCTTGATGCACGATATATGAAGTGTTCTCCAGTGCTAGGAGCTCACTGTGTAGCTACACTTCAGACTGCATGAGAGTATACACTCTCTACGTTTTGGATCCACAACATTCATCTTTCTCAGCCTGAGAACTATTCTTTCTGTTTCTGTGGCCTTAATACTACACCTGACAGCTGACAGATGTTTTCTGGTTTCTAATTTTAAATCAAACTTTTTTCACTTCCATCTATGTCCACCTATGCAGCATTAACTGCACTCTGGCTTACTGCTGTTACCAGTAACTATACCTCAAAATTGAGGTGCTAAAAAACATAAAATTACAAGAAGTCAAGTCTCCTTAAGGTCACTGCTTTCTTTCTTGCCACACAAAGCTGTAACAGTTGTATTAGTGAGCTAACATGATGAGCTGAATGATGAATGCACTCCAGTACCAGTAATGTCTAGGTGGAGGTAGTTTGTGGTCCAGAGGGACGTTATCCATTAACCCTGACCCACAGCTCACTGTCTGGCTGTCTACTCCACCGTCTGTCACTCCTCTAACCTCACCCCATCCCCCATTCATCCATCCATCCATCTATCCAAAAAATGAACAAATGAATCTTTTATACTGATTTTTTTTTTTTTTAATTTGGTATGTACCGGTGCACATCCTGCTTCTAGAAATAAGCCACAGCCTTCCTCTCTGAGTCAGACACTGACAAAAGCTCTCGCCTTCTCCCGCCTACTCTGCTTTTGTATATTACCTCATTTACTGCCAGCGATCAAAGTAAAAGCATTACACCCTTTAAGCAGTGAAGGTGGTGACTGACTGATACATGTTTGATCTGGGCTTACCGCAGCTATATGCGCTCGCTGCTGAGATCATTCAGTACTACAGAACCATATACTCAACTCGACCTGATTTGACTTGGCTGCTGCTTAAACCAGCTCTCATACTCACTGCCCTTGACATGATTTGCTGCCTGTATGCTGAAGAATACCAAACAGACTGCTTTGGGACTTTTTGTTTATGTACCAGTGTCAGGCCCTACACTTAGTGCTCGTTAGCCTGTGGATGCTATTCCTCACTGCCTGCCGAGTTTAACGAGACTCTGCTGCAGTTTGGTTGATAGCTGCTTGACAGGCTGCTTGTAGTGCCTGTTAGTGTTAATAAATATTTTGCATGTTGATTTAAATACCTTAATCATCTTAATTTTAAATTTCTGCTACTGTCATGATGATAAAGCATACATACATGTGTGTTTGTAGATTTTTGTTTTAGATTCAACACACATTATCACAGCAAGTAAAGGAAGGCAAAACAAGTTTAATTATATTAAAAAAAAATCCAGCAACAAGGCAATTCAAGGTGCTTTACATAAAACATTAAAAGCATTGAGATTAAGTGCAAAAGAAACACACCACAAAAGGACATGTAAATACAACTAAAAACAGTCATTAAAGAGCTAAGAGAATAGAAAACAAAAACAAGCCGAAATAGAATAAGACATGTATAAAATACAAGAATAAAAGTTACAGTAAAGTATAAGAAATCAATAATTATTTGATTTTTAAAAAGGCAGTGGCAAACAGAAAAGTCTTCAGCCTTGATTCAAAAGAACTGAGAGTTGCAGCAGACCTGCAGTTTTCTGGGAGTTTGTTCCAGATATGTGGAGCATAAAAACTGAACGCTGCTTCTCCATGTTTAGTTTTTACTCTGGGGACAGAAAGCAGACCTGTCCCACACAACCTGAGAGGTCTGGATGGTTCATAATGTAGCAGCAGATCAGAAATGTATTTTGGCCCTAAACCATTCAATGCTTTACAAACCAACAGCAGTATATTAAAATCAATTCTTTGACAGACAGGAAGCCAATTTAAGGATTTAAGAACTGGAGTGTTATGATCCACCTTTTTGGTCTTAGTGAGGACTCGAGCAGCAGCGTTCCGAATCAGCTGCAGCTGTCTGATCGACCTATAGGAAAACACTCCATGACTTCATAAGTTATCAGTGTATTGTAGCTTACAGCACTCTTGTGGCCTAACAGTTGCCAAACCCCTAATGCTTGTGTATACCGAATCAACATAAGCCAAAACCTCTTGGCACTACCATCCATCTATTCTCCATTTGCAAGTATGCTGTCTGTACATATTACAGTGTCTCTGGAGGTGATAATAATCCTAATGTGTCAGTATGCTGAAACCTCCTCTCACCGCACCTTTCTGATGATATTTACAACCTATACTTACATAGCGTACTTCAAAAGTCAAACGTTTGAACACACCTTCCCATTCACTTGAATGAGAAAGTGTGTCCAGGCTTTTGACTGGTATTGTATATGTAACATAATAATGTTTCACATATTACTTTTTCTTATTATGACATATATATCTCATGGTGAAATAATAGATATGTATATTATTTTTTATATATAAATCCACATTTTTGGTGTTATCCACATTTTTATGGACAAGTGTTATGTTTTCTCTCTTGTAGTGGGTTCTGCTGATACTGCAGCAACTATTTTACATGCTGTTAATGATGGTTTGAAAGAGGAGTGAAGGAGGCCATCTACATCAAAGTAGGGAAACCATCCCTCAACAGAGGTGGAGGTCTACGACACCACTTATCCCTCAACTACAATGCTGTCATTTCATCCCTTCCCAGGAGACTTAACAACCATTCACATTTGGCCTCATGTGACAACTCCAACGACTGTCGTTTACACTTGGCCTCAGGTGACTCTAACGACTGTCTTTACAACAGCCAGGAGCACTAACGAACCAAGTGGTATCAATGACCTTGATAACGACCCTACAGAGATTAAATACCTTGGACACCCCACCAGTCAGTTACAACTAAAGTAGCAAAACGTCTTCAAGTATCTACAACAAAGTCCAGTTGCCCTCGATTCAGCCCTCCTTGAACATACTGTTAATGCTTCACTTTTTATACATTGTATCCATAAGCAGAATTTCTATTCAGTAATTCTGAGTGTCACATGCATGCTATGTTCCCATGATCCTCATTTGTTTTTATTTGTAGCCTTTTTCTCTATGCGTCTTACCATTTTGCTGCTGCAACAACCAACTCCCCCCAATGGGAATCATTAAACTTTTATCCAAACTAATTCAATTTATCCACCCATTTATCTATTTATCTACCCATGCTAGTGTGCTCTTTGTCACTCCTCCCCTTCTGTCTCTGTCTTCCCCCCATTTTCTCCTGCCGCCATCCATCCCCCTCCTCCACTTCTATCATACTTCTATGATTTGTTTGCCTTTTACCCCTTCCCCTCCTAACCTCACTGCTCCATCTCTCCTTATCATCCTCTGCATTTATTCAATACTCTTAGCCTTCCCTCTCTCTCTCTCTACACACACACACCTCCTGTTTTATTAGGACATGCACTTAAGGGAATCACTTTCTCATAACATTTATGCCTCCCCCCTGCTCCCCCAACACTACCAGCACCGCTCACCCCACCCCCACCTCACACACACATACACATGCTTTCAAGACAACAGTAGTTGAGGACATCATGGGCTGTATTCCTCAAGCTTGTCAGGGTAGGATATCATTACTAACTGGCAAGTGACACATTTTTGTTCCTTCTTTTAGGACTAGGAGTAAAAGCATCTTATCAACTTTCTTAACATAGGAAATCAGTTCTATCTCAGTCAATATTGAAGAGCCTGTTAAGAGTTTCTAGGAGATGGTGCTCAGACAGAGATATTACGTGAGAGGAGAGATGTTTTATGAAAGCTTGATGAGAATAAGCATATTGAAAGATTGGTCTTACCACAAAATTGCTGTACATGTGGCTTTGCAACAGTGATGAATCACAGGTAAAATATTTTTATAAGGTCTTAAATCTTATTATTTGTTTAGACTGGAGGCTGTTCACACAATGCATTTCCCAAGACTGTGTGACATTACAGAAATAATAATTTCCTCCTCATGTCGGGAACAAAAGTTAACAGGAATTGTAGTTAAATGGGAATTGGACATTGGATGAGAAGACAGCATACAGTGACGACCACAGCACACGGTTTGCAACATGTGTTTGTGCAAAATATGCAAGATGCAGCAATATCATAGGAATTGTAAAACGGTTGTTAATGTGGTTGATTTCACATGGCTGAGTCAAATTAGGCCAACATACTATTTTAATTTACATAATAGCCTGCATTTATTATTTAACCCATGTGAGTAACTTTGTTTGTCTATGAAGGTTAAATGGAGTGTATATACGTATCTATGTAAGAGAACTACAACATGTCATCAGTTTCTTTGTGGCTCTGAGTAACATAAAACAGCAATGTCACACTCTCTCCTAGGTATAGTCTTCCTCCTTACTGAAAGTAAAGGAGCTCTGAGGTAAGAGTATTTTTGGTCCTAAATTAACTTTCATCATGATTCTTAGGAGTGATTCTGAGAAGTTTGATAAATACGGACCAGGTTTCAGATACTTAATGTATCCATTTAAACCTGCAGTGCGGAACTTTTATATATAAATGAACATCAGTTACATTCAAGCCCTTGCCAAACAAGCTGACATGATTGGCGATGGCGATTAAGCCTATCACCCCTGGGTAAATCTCTCTGTATTTCACAGTATACAGAGTTTTTAAATATCAAGTCGGGTGGGACATTCCCACTCTGGCTGAATCATAGACCCTAAAAAATATGGACGTAGCCACCATGACATCACCCATCAGTTCCTGAAGAGTGGTTTCAAAGCTCAAAGTGGGCAGCGCTGTCACCATCTTGACAGTGCCTGACTCAGCCTCACTCCCGGCTAATCCAAAATGGCAAAGATGTGGAGCTGAGGTGGGTCAAATGAAGCCTGGTTGCTGAAACAAGCCACCTAGCGGCTAGCGACCTGTCACTCAAAGTGGCCACATCCTTAGTTCTGCATAACTTTACGGCTTCATAAAATTTGTATGGATGAGTTATAAAAAAATTCACCCCCTGTACAGTTGTCATGAAAGGGGAAATTAGCTATAGCAACCAAAACTGTTTTTTGTAGCAGGCTGTAAACATGTTTATTTCTGCTGTAAAGTTGGGCATTTTAACATGGGGTCTATGGCCTCAAGTGGCTGTTCGAAGAATTGCAGTTTTTGGCAAAAAACTTTCTGCACTGGCTTCATTTTTCAGTCCCAGAGGTTGCCGCTTAGTTTGAATGCGCACGAGAGGTGTAGGCTGTGGCAAAGATTATGACATAAGCATGTCAACAGAGTTTTGTAATTACTCTCACTGCCAGAAGGGGGAGACAAAAGTCCCGCATTCCAGCTCTAGGTGTACGCATGAAGGCTTTCTCTTGATTATGAGTTTTGATTTCAGGTGGTTCAAATACGTTTTGCTGAATTTCTATTGGACTGGTCAGCCAAATGTCTATATGAACTTGACCTGATGAAGGTATGAGGATGGAAAATGACGTCAGTAAAGTGAGTACAACTGATGGAGAGTGTGCAAGATTCTTCCTTCTTTCTCTCCAAGTCAAGAGTTTTTGATCCTACACACCTGTCACTGTCATTAAACGTTACTAACTACAATTTAACCAAAGCAGATATTAAACAGACAATTCAAGTTTACTTGTAAATTGCTTTGAATCTTCCTAAATCTAACTCATCTGCAAAGGCACTTAGCAGGTAACGGAAATATTTTCAGATTCAAACCAGGATCCATTATAAGGGACATTCCATCCTATGCTTTCGCCAGAGAAGACTGCTGATATTGGACAATTCTGCAAAACCCTAGATTACGTCCAATTACAATGCTATTAGAATGACTTTCTCTACCACATCTGCACATGCACTTACAGCAGGGTTACGGTTGTGGAAAGATGGTGGTCATGGCAAATGAATTATGGTAAAGATTAGGTACTTGGTTACGGTTACGAAAAGACTGTGGTTATCGTTAAAAAAACATAAACCATGGAACTGTGATTGGGTGCAAACTCCAGTCTCCTGCACAAAAATTACGCTCCTATCTACCACCCGGATCAACATACCCTTACTTTCCGCTGCACTACATAAAGGGCACACTACTGCCTGCATTGACTCTGAATATTGGCACATTGCAGATTTCTCCAATATAAATGTAATTCCTTGAGATACTTGGCTGTTCCATCTAAACCTTTACATCTTAGACCAACAAATCAAAATTAAGAAATTCAGCATATGCATCAAAATAAATGTCAATGAGTAAAAGTGAAAAAGCAAAAGTACGTGAAATGATCTCAACACTGACTGCAAAATGGAGAGAGCAAACAAGAAAAATAGAATCACTACCTCCGGTGTATTTTGTCTTGTGACATTCAGGTGTGACTAATCTACAAATAAATAAATGTAAACATTAATAATGGCTGCTTTCCATTTAGGTGTGCCAGCTCCAGGGCTCTGTTAATGTCAATGCTGTCCCACTGATGTGATTTACTGGCACACCTGAGTGGAACTGAGCCAACACTTATGTTATTAGTAACACCTGTGCTTTTTATCTTCTGCATGTGGAAGAGCCAGATGAGTTGACAGTTTAAAAGCCTGATAGAACAGGGACTATAGCCTGTCAGCACCTCCTCTAACACTACATGGCAAAGAAAAAGGTGAAACCAAACAGCAGAGGTGAAACAAGAAAAGGACAGTTGATTGACAAAGAATAAATACAGCTTGACGGGCATGCTGGTGTGAGGCTGCTGCAGGTGCAATGCCATTTTTCATCATGCATGTGCTCTGGCAATGTCTAATGACAATAAAAAATTGCTTTGAATTTTCTCTGAGTAAGTTCAGTCATTTTAAACCAATCCACATGCACAGAGGTGTTTGGTGTGGCAAAACTGAGGTGCTGCTTATTTTATCAGGCACCAAAGTGCAGTTTTAGTATCTGTATTGACTTTCAACTGATTTTCTGACTCCTCAAACCACCTCTTATTGTAAACACATGCACAAAGGGCAATTTTTGTGGCTTTAAGTTACATATGCGCAGAGCTCTTCAAAATGAAGTCACTCTTTCATTCATGTTGACTTTCTCTCTTTCACTTACATTTTTCATGCAGCACACATTTAAATTCACATCAAAATTCAGCTTTTGCTGTAATAGAATTTAGATTAATTGGTAATTCTTCACAACTGGAAGTACGTTGTGTGAACGCTTCCCTTTCAGTTGATGAAGTAGCTGCTACCAATGTGCAATAGCAGCAATGATATGTATATTCCATCTGAATGTATTGCCATTTAAAGGTTAAACATTGTAAAAAATTCAGTGCCAGTGAACACCTATGAATGTATTTATAGCAGATGTTCATAGCAAGAGGAATCTGTGAAAATGGTTGAATTAGACAAATATCTGAAATTACAATGTCATTGGGATTTTACAGGATTTACTCTATTTATGAAGTGATAAGTGGTTGAATTTACATTGACAGATTAAGTTTGGCACAAGTGTCTTCCCTTCCCTGCTTGAACTTTCACACAGGTAAGTCATATAGTAATACTGGTTCAGTAAGAGGCACTTGCATTAAAGTATTGGACATTTTATTCCAAGAGGTATTTGGCAGAAAACGCTTTTCTCTTGAAGGAGTAAAAGAAGCTGAGCAGCATGTGAACTATTCTTCTGAGAGAACTAAACCCCGCAAACCACAGCATACAGGATTCCAAATGACATATAGGGCTGTTTTTTATTATTTTGTCTTCCAAAAAGAATTCAATCATTTAATGGTGTTTATTTTAATATTAGACACTGGGTGAAAATCAGATTTTAAAATATTTAATAACAACAAAATCCATGTGAGGATCAGATTTAAAAAATAACTTTTATCAGGTGCACACACTGCAGTGTATCCATTTCTCTCTCTTTTTTACTTACACAATGGGTTTCTGGTGCATAGTCAGAGGCTCAGTCCCATTTTCTCCTCACTATAAACTGAACACTTTCTGAGCTGCGCTTGTCACAACAAGATCTTATTTACTGTAAACTGCAGTGTGCTTTTGCAGCAGGAAACACAGCAACCTTTGAATGGCTGGAGACATGAAATCCAGGTAAAAATAATTTTCAACTAATCTCAACAAGAGTGGGAGTAGTTACAGCAGTCACAGTGCTCGTAACATGAGTATCAGCAGACCTGAGGTGAGATTGTACCAAAATTTGTATCTCACACATTTGAAGAAGGAAGGGATGACCTGTATTTGCTTCCTATTGCAAAATTATGTTTTACCTCATTCATCTCACACAGTTAAATCTGGCTGAACTTTGACCTGCAGACTCACCAATACCCAGCCAATTTAAAGAAAAGCATGGGAGTGACCTCGCACTCTGGAAGTATTAATTGTTTCTGTCCTTGTCACACGCAGACAAAATCCAATTCTATGTGGCTTCCAGAAAGTGTAGCCAGTTGGTCAAAACGATGTAGTTTTACGTAGAAACATCTTTGGTATCATCATTTGCAACTTGTGGTGAGCACGTGTGGCGATGGGTATCGTACTGTATATTAGGGATGAGTGAGCACACCATTATCTGTATCCATACTTGGAATGGGCGGGGCTTAAACCGGAAGTTAGTATTTTAAGCCTGAAATGGATATGGGTTGAAGCGGTGAGAGTTACGAGCTATTAATCCCTATGGACAGAGTGACTGTGACGATGGCAAGATTGTGTTGCGTGATGCAGCAGCAGTGAACTTTGTATAGGCTGTATGTAGGGGAGGAGCTCTGTATGTGGCTGCCTGGCCTATCATGGAAAATGTGGACACAGCTACCCAATGAGGATTTTCCTTCATCACGAGTACAAATATTGACACATTTTACTGGGATACTCGTACTCGTAAAAAGTACAACATCTGTACCGGATACTTGTTTCATTCGAGTATTCAGCTCAACCCTACTGTATACCCAGCTGATGCCAATCAGCTGCAGAAGCAGACATGACTTTAATGTTTTCCCTGAACCAATGGGGTGCCTCATTAATGCAGAAATTTAGCAGCATTGAAGAAATGTTATTTTTACATTGACAGAGGTGAAACTCACCAAAACACATTGTGTGTATCATTGCGGTCTAACAAAAGTGTTAAATGCATGCATAAAACATTTACAAAGATGTTTCTTAAGCATTTTAAATCATGCATTGTTCCACATTTACAAGTTTGTAGTTTTTGAACTTGAAAAACATTGCACCAAAGAGTGGTCAAAAACTCTACAGGGTACCTTTAAGCAAGGCACATGGCAGTTCCCAGGAGTAGTATGCAGAACATTATGAACAATGATTCAGGACAACAAACTGTGAACATTCCTCTCAAGCATCCGCTTGATAAATTTAATATTTTTTTAATATTGAGATTCCTGTGTGTTTGTTGGCCTTTGTTTAGTAGTGCTGTTTTTGTCTGCCTATTCCTATGAGACGAGTTGGCCTGAAGTGACCTCAGCCTTCCTCCTCTACCTCCTTCTCCCCCTCTCCAGTCAGCAATTCATTATCTGACCTAACCAAGCACACAAGCTCTGATTCATTTTTCTCCTTCCCTCCCCCTACTAAATCTCCCCCACCACCTCCTCCATCCCCACGCCCGCCTCCCAGTAATTGTTGATTGTCCTTTCCAGTTTATGCCTGCAGCAAGCTCACGTAGGCACCCACACAAACACATACACACACACACACACACACACACACACACACACACACTGAATCTTTATCTGTTTATAGCTCTTTCTTGTTAGGCAGTGAAAGCAGATTTCTCCCCAAGGAACAGTAAGCATCTCCTGCAGCCAAAACTGCTCTGTGTTATATAACAAGGGACTTAAAAGTATGCCACTAAAGTATGAGCAGTTCATTTAAACTCCATTCCAACTCCAGTCTTTTTACTGAAATACATGAATGTTAATGTTACAGTTCTTTCTGCTTTTAGATTTCTATCCAAGACAGTTATGAAACCACTGAAAGGAAGCAGTGGTTTTGGTCTGACAGTGTTTATTTAGAACATCACAAGCCCCAAGGTACAAGGTATGTTCTCATCTGCTGGACTGAAGTGAATAAATACTCCTCCTGCATGTGTAAAAAGCCAACATCCACTAGAACAAGACTGCACAGCCTAGTTCAGTCAGCACACACAAGAAGTGCATATAAATATAAGGCTCTGTATGTTGTGATGTTTATGAGAGAATCAGGGAGAGAGTACAAATACTGACTGGTATCTGTGGCTATCAATAAACAGTGAGGTTGGGTGTAAACATTGGAATCATATTGATATATACTAGAAACTCCAAAGTTGGTCTCATCCAGTGAGTCCCATGAGACTAAACCCAGAAAAGCTCTGTTCAGACAGGGCTATAGCAGAATGCAGAACATTCATTAAATGCATCTTTTATTTTTTCCCTTTGTCATTCTATTAGGAAATACATTTGTGCCTAACAACCTATAATCAATTATATAATGGTAGACACCTGTTCAGGGTTAAATTTGCTTAGCAACAGCTGTTTGTTGAGTCAGAAATAAAATTAAGTTTAAACTTAATTTTGGCATGACATGTTGAGACATGTTTGGGCGACACTATAACATGAGTTTTAACAAAGAAAGAGGAAGTTGCACGCACTTGATAAGCTGCATGTCTCACCTTGTACATGTGAGTTTTAAAAAATCAGGCAGCACTGGATATTCTATGTTCTTGGCTAGGGATGTGCAGAGGTCCCAGTATTTGTATTTGTGTCTGTATTTGTTGAGGCAGCAAAATTATTTGCATTTGTATTCAAATAAAAGTTCTTTATATTACACTTTTAATTTTAGAAAGTGTTACAGTAAGTGTTCATGAATAAACAACCTTACGAAGGAGGTCCCCACACCAGGTCTCGAACTGGAGTCTCCCAGATCATAGAAGACTGTGCTGACTACTGAGATAAAACTTTGCTCATTGCCTCACTGCAGACAGACCTCTACCTATTTATACACCCATAACACAGAGACAGCACAGCATGTAACATGTAGGGAGGAAGTTCAAAGGCGATTATTGCTTTGAACTTTTCATTTATTGCCTATTTTTTACAACCTAACTTTGTGGAAAGTAGAAGGGGAACAACAGGTTATGGAGAGTCCATTGGGAGCACTTTGCATGTGTCAGTAGCTCATCTTTATCTCTGAGGGAGTGTGCGTCATGTAGCAGGTGGATGTGACTCCCCTCGTTGAGACCTGCTGACAGACGTAACAGCGTAACCGACCTGCGTGCTGGTATTTGACAGGGGTTTTTTTTGTTCCCAAAAACAAATAATTTTTAAAATATTTGTATGACACAAATATTTGTAATAAACCCACTATTTGTGCTTTGCCGAATATCTGTATTTGTATTCGGACACATCCCTATTCTTGGCTAGCCAGTGCAATAATCTGGCAAAAATTGTAGTATTGGGGTCACTGATCAGTACTGGTGACAGGAAGGACTTAAGATTTGAACCAATGCTGTATATGGTTCATGTCAACTGCAACAAACTGTAGTTTTGGACTTTAAGCGAGCATTCACAACAGAAACAGCCCGGCGTTAAAACAATGCAGGAGGCTGTGTGGGTGGGGTCATGTTGTGTCAGGCACCAGTATGACATAAAGCCCAATCCAGGAACTCCAGTTTGAGTGACAGGCTTCTCATCACCTCTGGAGAGTTGTTTGTTAAATATAAAATCATGTCATCAGCGTATCTTATATATTTTAATGGATGAAGCGTGAAAATGGTTTAAAGGCAAAACCTAGGAGGAGTGGGAATAAGGGCATGTTCCTTGTTTTGGTTGAAGCTGTGTTTTCAACCATGTGGTGAAAAACAGTTCCACACAGAGAAGAAAACGCCCATTTTGTTTCTTCAAATGCTTCTTTAGGGAGTGTCTTTTCTCCATTTGTATGATATGAATTATGGATGTGTCTTTTTTATGATTCTGGTTTTTATGCCTGAGCTTGTGTGTCTGTGTCTATTAGGAATGAGCCATAACATGGGGTCTAACATAGCAACCTCACCACTGTGCTAAATACTACTGCAGCTGGAGGGCTCTAGTTTCAGCTTTTATTTGACTACAGTGTCTTGTACTTATTGTATTAGAAAATTATAGTTTACTCCAAGGTACAAATAAAAGATACTGGAGAAATATTCTGCTTTATTTAAAAAGCATACTGCTTTTAGATTTTATTTGCTGCTGAGTTGTTGACACATGTAGGTATTGAAAAAGAACACAATTTGGAGGAAAATTACTGGTAATTAGTCTCATATTAGAATGACACTGCACCCATCTTGAACCTGTCGAGCTGGTGCATGAGCATATGCTGAGCTTATGGACGGACAATATGGAGTGTATATACTGTACCTTTGACACAATATTGCCAAAGATGCAACTTCTGTCATATTTTCACACTTTTTAAACACAAGCATGAGATTTTGAGTCCAAAATTAATCCAAGCTGACTAGTCATTGTTCTCTATGAAGGGGGAATTTACAGCTTTTTCAAGGATTCAAAGATTCAATACTAAATAGATCACTGCTTGAGAGAACACCAGAAACCTATGCCTTTACTGGAAAAGTTAATCAAGCTACTTCTATCTTTCTCTCTTACTACCAACCCCTCCTCCTCCCACATCGATCCGCCTCTCCACCCCACCCCCTTGGGAAA
Organism: Thunnus maccoyii; assembly: GCF_910596095.1. NCBI lineage: Eukaryota > Metazoa > Chordata > Actinopteri > Scombriformes > Scombridae > Thunnus > Thunnus maccoyii. The sequence goes on along the minus strand of NC_056539.1, from coordinate 4,780,213 downwards.
GATGGCGGGGGAGTGTAGATTATAGCTTATCCCTGCTCTGCTCGGCTCTGCATTGCCGCGCTCTGACAGCAAAGCCCTTTCACCTACATTCACTGAGTCTGCCTAGCCACACACACACACACACACACACACACACAGTCTGCCTGCCTGCTCTTGTCATGCAGAGTGCAGCAGTGCTCTGCAGTCTGACATGGCTCCCTACAGGAGGGAAGTATTTACCATCTGTCCACATTTACATACTCCTCTCTCACTATCTTTCTTTCTTTAACCTTGTCTTTCCGTCACTCCTCCAGCCTCTCCCTCTCTCTAAAATAGATACAGGAAGAGTAAAAGAAAGCAAAGTAGCAGAGGGAGGAGGTGGAAATATTGTAGGAGGAGTTCAGATGAAGGGAAAGGAGAGGAGCTGGATAGAGCCATGTGCCACAACTGCTTAGAGGCTGTTGCATAAGCAAAATGGTGATTATTGACCTCAGTGTTACAACATAACTTACAGGCTTTCCATGATTAGACTGATATATATGGTGTGAATACTGGTTTAGCCAAAAATACAGTACCTCTTGAATTTTTATTAATTTAATTGGCATATAAGTAGCCCTATCATTTCAAATATTTAAAATCTATACAATAATATCTATAGTTTTAACCCAAAATAATTAACAAGTCATCTTTCATAAATGACGTAGGAGCCTGTTTTGGGAAATGAACAATAGGATGCATCATCTGGCCCAAGTTTAATCTTAATCAGATAAGAGATGTTGCAATAATGGACTTTTCGAAGTTTTAAAATAGGACTGTAATTGGAGAGCAAGGACAAATTCTAACTGAGCATTCATGCTTAAGAATAGCTCCTGAATAATGTTTTCTGTTCAGAAATAAGATAAACACTGGGAAATATTAAATAATTTGAATACAGGAGTTAAAACAACAAGCCAGAAGAGAGAAAAAGAGGGAAAACAGCTGGAACAGGACCCTGGAGACAAAGATCAAGACAGTTAGCTGGTTGGATACAACATTGCTAACCTAAGCAGGCAAAACAACTAGAAGAAAAGAATAAGAACATAGAGGAGAACTCACCTAAACAACAAACAAACCAGTCCTCAGACAAATAGACAAACTGAAAATTACTGGACACTGATAGTAACTTTTAACACTTGAAATTACAAATAAAATCCCAACTGAAATATTAAAGCTAATAGCTAACTAGCTTACATGAGCTAATCAACAGTTGGGCTGTTGCCTAGCAATGGCATCAGTGGCAGCAGTAGCAGCAGGACTTTCCTGCTATAAATCACAGCTCACAGACCTCAGAGTGCCAACTACTGTATCAAGTTGTCTACTTGCTCTGAGACATTAGAATATCGCCCATCTGTAAAACGCAAGACTGCAAGGAGAGACTATAAACAAGTTCTCCATGACAGACCAGAGAGACTCTTCCTCAACCAGTATAAAAATGGGAGGGCATGTAATTTAATGTTCTACACTAATGAACCCCATGCCTGGCTGAATGTCATCAGTTCTCACTACTCCTCAGTAAAGAGGGCAGATATCTGCAATGGATGGAAGTGTCCATCATGACAGTCAACATGTTTAAAAATGGAGTTTGAAAAAGTTTAAGAGTGACTTCCCGCCATGAAACTGAGTGCTCAAAAGGCGAAGGAGGGTCATACAAATACCCCACCAACCCAGGGAAGCAAAACCTCCACCTCCTCTCTCCCCCTGCCTGACAGAGAGCCTGCAGACACTGACACTGACCCTTCCCTGCTAGAGCACTCAGAGGCTCTGAAATTCATGAGGGAACAGTTCTCCCAGATGCAGGTAGAGCTGGTACAGCTCAGAGAGCAGCTGGACCAACAGCAGCCTAACTCTCCCTCCTTCCAGAATGTCCTGACCATCTTCCGGAGAGAACAGGAGGACATCCTCAACACTCAGCTGAGGGAGTTTCAGCAGGACAGAGCCAGTCAGAACAGATAGCTGGGTTACCTTTAGTGAGGAGGTGAAGCAGCTGAGAAGTGACAGAGACAGCTGTAAGGCTGAGGTAGCAGCACTGAGAGGAACTGCTGGAGAAGGACAGAACTCTGCTCAGTCTACAGGAGAGACTGAATACATGATGCTCTCTACCCACACACACCCCTCAGAGCCAGAACATCCCCACCCAAACCAACCCTGCACCTGCTCAGCCTCTACATAGCCCTACCACTGGGAACTCACCCCCTCTCATTTAGCACCAGTGGATTTAACTCCACACACCACTGAGACTGTACAAATTATCCTACTCATGGACTCATGGGAAGTTCTTAGATGCACAGACACTTTTCCTGAGACATAGAGTAGAGAAGATCTGGTGCCCCAACACCTAGAGAGCCCTGGAGCTCTTGACTGTGGCTGAGCTGGGAATCAATGGGTCATATTATAACCCACAAATTTATTACCTCATGTCAGCCAGTGGAACCTGAGAAACACAACTCTGTATTGACTTCTTTTTAATTGTTTAATTTTTAATCATTGTTTTTTTCAGCTAACCTTGTTGGTAGGCATACAATTTATTTATTAAAAACCTGACTAATATACATCATTCAATTTATAAATAACTTTAATGCTTACATTTTGCTTTTATAACTTGGTTATATATATGTTGCAATCTATAATTGTATTTTTATAATTCTGTAAAGACTTTTATTATTTGATTTTGAATAATTCCTTGCTCTTAGAACAACTGATACTGATACTGATCACTGTGTGATGGAGGGTCTAATGTAATAGAGCTAAATACACAACAACCCAGACCCTCCACTGTCCAGGTACACACACACACACACACAAACACACACTACACTTTGGCAATAATGTCTTTGTTACATTCATGCCAATAAAGCATATTGAATCAAATTATAGAGCTTCAGTTATGCCAAAGAATCGATCTCTGACGTTTGAACTTTAATTACTGGAAATAATGTATGAAAATCTACATTTCTTAAAATATAGATATGAAGACATTTTGCAGCAGTCACTGGTAACACTACTGTTGTCTTTATTTCCATTTACAGCGTGACTATGCAGTTGTTAGATTTTCATTCATTTGAAAAGTACAAAAGTATGTATGCGCACTTAATACAGATTTTTTTTTTTTTTTTGTTCATATAGGTTTGTTATGAATATAGTCAAAGCCGAGAGCACACTGATGGCCAAGTGGTTAAGATACATAGGCATAGTCCCCGAGGATCTTTGTTGCATGTCATACCTCCTTCTCCCTACCCATATTTCCTGTCTGTATCTTCTCTGTAAGCTGTCTAATAAAGACAAATTAAGAAAAATAAAGTCATAATTATAATACAATAATAATAAAATGGATTTTGTGTTTCTCCACTATAATAATATCCCAGCATTCATAACCAAACAGCATTCAGACCAATACAGTTTAAGAAAATATGTTTGAACAGTTCAGTTATTATGTGTGCTTTTTTTGGAGGTTAGTGGACCAATCCTTAAGGGAGGTTAGGGTTGCGCTGGGGAAATTTGGATTCATGACTTCAGTATTTCTAAAGCTCTGACTAGTTATACAAGTCATACAGTACAGACCTCGGTCTGTTTTAGCCTTGAGCAGTAGAATACATGCCAAGTGCATGAATTACAGTTCTAGATGAAAGCATCAAAGAGGAGCCAACTTTAATGAATAATAATAACAGCTTGCCCTTGTCCACACATGTGTCATCTTGCTTTTGAATGTTAACATTCACTCCTCTGAACATGAAGAAGTGTCTGAGTGTTGGAGGATATGGAGGCTTCACTGCAGCGCCTCCAGTTCTCTGCTAATTGGATTCAGAGCAGGTTCTTTGTGATCGTCTTTCTGTTTTTGGAATGATGAAAGTCAGAGAGCCTCGTCTCTGGTGTGCTGTTGTGCAGATCAGAGTCTACATAAGCCTATGAAGTATCCTAGTGTTTCTCTGAGTACTTGGAGTAAATAGACCTACAGTAAATTATATCTAGTGAACTGTGTAGCACTGATTCGCATTTGTGAGCTGGTAGCCTTTCATTTCCACAAAATACCAAGTCACAAAACACCCTCAACTAGAGAGTAAGACTTGTCTGCAAGTTTCCTAGAAAAAAAAACTACCCCAAGGAACATTTTTTGCATCCAACAATACAAAGGTTTTGGACAGAACGAACACCATAATGACAATGTTGCTATTCCAAGCACCTTAACCGCAGTGGGGAAGAAACATAACCAAATGTTTCTCTTGAGGGTGACACTAAAGGAAAGATCATATGGTCATTCAATGTAAACAAGGTTCCCCCATTTAGAACATGTATGTGGTCAGCAAATTTCATTTCAATCTGCAATTTCGTATATAAGCAATCCCATGTGCAAAGTTGCCATTTTGACCTCAAGACATTGCTGGAGGAAAGCTCATAGAGTGTCAAAACGGAAAGGGGTCATCATCTGAGAAGCAAGAAAACACAAATGTGCTCAGTGAATTTAATGTCAAGCCGCAGCTAAAAGATGTTATCTCTCGTGTAAAAGTAGAAAATCAAGAGGACAGAGGACATTTTTGCCTTACAACAGTGCTAAACCAAATGTCACAGGGTTAGCAAATTAACTAGTTATTATCATCTGGGGAACAGCAAATTTCACAGCAATCTGGCCAGTAGTTGTTGGCAAGTCTCACTCTGGATCCATGTTTTGAACTCACTGACCAACTGATTGACGTCATTATTCATAAGGTCTTAGTACTGAAGTGTTTGTTTGATCATTTAACAGCACATGAAACCCCTTTTTTTGATGGTAGCATTGGCTGTGGCTGTAACTTTCTGAACAAACAATCCCACAATTAAGCACAATTCATGCACGGATAGGCAAGGTGTGTGGGAGTTTGTACTTTTCTCTCAAGCTCTGTTTTTTCATTCCTTACACAACTACGGTGCTTCCATCACTTTTTGTGTATACAGCTGTGTGCAACACCATGAATGACATTTGCATCTTTATAATCATGGCACAATGATTCAGACAAATTGGGAAGATGAAAAAACAGCCAAAGGGTTCAAGGAGATGTGTTTGGCGAGGCAGTGTTGCAGCCAGGAAGAGGCCATAACAGGCTTTTTGTCCAACAGAACAGACATAGTCACTTTTCCCTGTAGACGTGGTTGCATGAAAAATTATACAAACTAGTTCTTTTGAATATACACATACTGAAGCCTTTATCCCCTGATGCTAGAAGAGTAAGTTCACCTCAGTATCTGAGAGGATCATTCTGTTAAACTCTTTCAATCTCCAGTTTAGTTTCAACTCATACTGTATTTCCTCATGGCAACATGAGTAGGAATAAAACTGTTTTTAATTGCATCACTTTCTGGCATCTGAGGGCCTCAGAATTGTAGAATGTTGCTGCCATTGTTGAAATCAAAGCTCCTACTTCTGCTTGGCAAAAGAAATGAACATTCACCAATGTTCAACAACACTGCAGTTCTGCTCAGCTTTAAAGAGTGTTTCAGTTCATTGCTTTCATTTCACGGCCCACAACTTCACTGTTTTGGTTTACTCTCATCGCTCTCATTGTCTCCAGCATCAGCTGGAAGCTGTTTTCAACAAAAAAGTTCTGATAAACCCACTACATACTACCTACCCAGCACCAAACAGCAGACAGTTAGTGTCTAGTTAGTGAACATAGTGGAGCATTTAGCAGCTAAAGAGCCAGATATTTCCCTCAGGAGGTGGTGGAGACCAAGACAGAGCTAAAAGGAGAGAGAATACTGGCAACTGTTTGCTAACTTGCATGTCATATTAATTTTCTAAGGTGATATTGTCAGTTATGTTTTTACAGCTTGTTGCGATGCCCCCAGGAGATAGTGCAGATTTAATCATGAATTTGAAAATTACACATTAACAAAGATGGGTGAATTAAAATCATCAACCTGCTTCTATGTACAAAAAGTTTCATGCTTATATGTAAGTTGAAAGATCTGCAGTGGTGGTTTAGACAAATGCATTCACGCCTCCACAAGCATTTATTAAATATAGCCCCAAGTCAGCAATATGCATGAAGAGATTGTAGAAATTAATATATGCAGTCATCTAAATGCTAGGAGACCTGTGGCTGAACAGCTTGTCAGGTTTCATATCATGCACATAATAACCAAGTAGGATTGTGCAATTTAGAATAAATATCATCCTCTCTCCCTCCTGTCTTCCAGCAGGGCAGCTGATTGTTAGCTCTGTCTTCATTAGGGCGCCTCGGGGTCGGCGGGGACTGAAATTAGACCATGCTGATTTGGCCATCCTCCACGTCTCTCTCTCTCTCACACACACACACACACACACACACACACACACACGCACACACACACGCGCACACGATTATTTTATCCTGCTAAAGCTTCCTGTCAGCAACTCAGAATATAGTGTGACTGCTTGTAGTAGCTTCCAACTCATATCTGTTGTCACTCCCAATCATTCCAAGCTTTCTGCATTGCGATGCAAATATGCAAACCAGCATCTTATCAATGCACTAATGAGAGCACAAATTGAAGACTGGAAATGGAGAGATCACATTACCAAGTAAAACACTCAGTTCCTCATGCATGCAAATTAGTATTAGTTTTAGAAGTAGTAACACAAATAGAAATACTAGTAGCAGAGATAATGAAGCAGTTGACAGAGCAATAGTAGAGGTGGTAGATTTAATCAGAGGTATTAATTTGTGAACCTCACAACATAAATTCCTTAAACAGTAAGACATCAGACTGCTCTGATAACAAACAGTCACTGCTAATCAGCAGCTGTGGTGCTGGTGAAACCTGACGATATAGCAGGTTGGCTTCAATGCAGATCCACCAGGTTGAATCCAAAGCCTGATTTCAACAACAACCACTTCCAGACTGTATGAAAAACTGCTGAAACACTGGATCATTATATTTGGAGGTGGGTGTCAGCTTTGATGACATGAGCTGTTAACATGAGTGTTATTGGTGAACGTTTTAAAATTTACACCAGCATTTCTTTATTTGTCAGGAAGGCCAGTATGTTTTTGTATCATCATTGTTGTAATGTGAGAAGAACATTCTTTATCACTCATCAAACTTGTTTCTGGTAAGTCTTGACTTTGGTATACCCCGTTTTGTGCAAGTCCTTGTTTCCTGGAATCACTGTAACAGACATCAGGCGAAAACCTCCATTTCCAGACACGAAAATACAGTTTCATTGTCGGAAACAAACACTGCCCGGCAAGACACTGGGCACCTGTGTTCTATGCGACACAGTCACATGTTTGTGACATGTTCTGAGATGTCTGAGTCATGGTTAACTGTGGAAGGGGTCCACACATGTCAGTAGTGGTTTGTTTCTGACAGGGATCAGAGGTTTTAAATCTCAGAGGAGGCAGGACAGGCACAAGCCACACGGCAAGAAACCTCCACTCAACAACTAATAGATAGATTAACATTCGTGGTCTCTGGAAGAACGGTGATAACTTTGATGATCCCCTGATTTTTCCTCTAATGCCATCATCAGGTCAAAATATTAATTTATCCAATAGCAAATGCTAGCATGCTAACACACTAAACTAAGATGGTGAACATGGTAAACATACCTGCTTAATGTCAACATGTTAGCGTTGTTATGTATAGCCATGCTGGCGGCTCTGTGAGGTTGTCCTTGGCATGGATGTATTTTAAGAATACATACCAGATACCATAGACACTGGACACCGCCAAATTGATCATTGAACACAAGCCAAAATCATTTCTGGTGTGTGTTCCGCTGGGCGTGTTTATTAGCATTTCTCTCAGCCTTGTCTGCACATAGAATTTACTTCCATGTTTTAAAAATTCATAATACAAAGAGTAATAATTGACCCTGTTTGCTGTTGGGGGTGTCCTAGTCATAAGTTTTACATACTGCTCTTTTATAATGGAAATCTGTTATGGTAAAACAGCAGTTTTTCTGCCACACAGCATTATTTTTTTCATTAATTGCTGCCATTTTAAAAGACAGCAATCCAGTAGAGACCCAATTTATTGATATGATATTGCAATATCGATCCAGCTCACTACAATGCGCTACGATGCCAAAGGGCTCATGCCAGCTTACACTGGTGCAACCCAGTGCAGTTCATCAGATCAGCTGACATGACCAGCTGATGTCTCCCCGTCTGCAGCAGTAGCTGGCTGTTCTGACAACATCAGTGCAACTTTCCAAATAGGCATTATTTGGATTAACTGACACATATTGGGAGTCTGCATGGTTACTTTCTCGTCCTGCTGCAGAAATTACAACAGCATTCAGCCTGCTCCACCACATGTTGGACTGAGGGTAGACTGGAAGCTACAGTGACGGGTAGACTGGAAGCTACAGTGACTCACTATCGCCCCTCAAGTACAAAGTGGTATTACAAGTCAGGACGGGCCGATGCTAGCTGGTTAGCATACTAACTTCAGTAGATATCTCTGCAACACAGTACATATAGGTCTTTGACATGACGTCAGAACTGTTATTTATTCACATTCTGTTGACAATTGTTAAGTAGCACTAAACACAAAGTACAGCTGAAGCTGATGGGAATGTCATTAATTTGCAGGTATGGTAGAAACCAATTTTGGACAAATTAAATATTTTGACCTGATGGTGGTGCTAGATGAAGTTAAAGAGTTAAAGATGATATGGCAGACTTGTTAGGAAACAATAATGCTTATTTACATACCATCATAGCAGTCACAGAGCAACATCATCATTCATTTGGAGTCATGTGTGTGTCCACCTAATGAATGTAAGTCCAATATTCACTCTCTTTTAGCTCTGTTTTTGGTCTCTACCAACTCCTGAGGGAAATATATGGCTCTTTAGCTGCTAAATGCTCCACTACGTTCACCAGCTTGTCATTAACTGTGTCTGACATTTGGTGCTGAGCAGGTAGTGTACAGTGGGTTTTTCGAGCTTTTTCTCTAAAAACAGCTGCCTGCTGTGGCTGAAAATGACGCTGTGAGTGCGCTGAGAGTGAAACAAAACTGTAAAGTTGCAGCCGGATAGCTAAACAATGAGCTGAGACTGATAATTCTCTCTAGGTTCATCACTACAAGCAACACCTCTCACATTACACACTGTCATTACCCACTAAGACTGATTTCAATCAACCCAGAAACATCATGATGGGGCCTGCCACATTGACTATAGATACTTAATGCACATTTTTATGCAAGTTTTTTTTAAAGATGTGATGTTTACTTGGCTAATAAACAAAATTGTAATTGTGATGATGCATTTATTCTGTCTATAATGATTCTCCATGCACAGCAGTTCCAATGTCAAACGTTAATTTTTTTCACATAAAGTTTCAAGGCTTTAATGCTAGTAAAACATGTTCCATGTATCAGTGCTGTTCATGCATCTATTTTTAAAAATGACCCTGGAGGTGTGGTGATAAAGAAAGAAATCTGAACTGTACATATACTGTACACATGTTTTTCATCCTTTTGATTCTCCCAGAAATAGCAGCCTCATTCACAGCAAAGGTTGCTATAGTGTTGCCAAGGAAACTCAGGATATGTCTGTTATTGGCTCAGCTGTCTCCAGGCAGCCTATATTACCACAGACACACACATACACGTACACGTTGAGAAACATAATAATGCTCTCCTGCTTTCACAAACACACTGCATATGCTCCGCTCCGGGGGTGGAGCACATCAACAAAACACACAGTTCAATTCAATTTGTTGCAGCCGAAGCACATATTCAATATATTGTCACTTTAAACAAATTAAAGACTAAATGCGCCTTGCATTTCTATTTTCAATGTATACGTTATATACTTGAGCTGTAAGGATTAAAGTCTAGTTTTGTCAAATTGAAGTAAGAGTCATTATATAAACCTTAAAAAGCACATTTTTACATAATATGAATCTGTCAGTATTATAACACTAAAGCAAAAAGTGGAAAATAATGTTTTGGTGTAATAACCGTCTCCTTCAATTTAAAAAAGAGACCGCCTGCTGATCACAGCTGTAAATAAAGCACTCTAAAAGCACATTGCTGCCATTTATTGTGCACCCCTGATGTTAGATTTACATTAGCAGTGGTTTCCAGGCAGTGTTTGAACGAAATCTGATGAAAAGCAGTCAGCAGTGAGCTACTCTGTGTAGCCGACTATGCAGTGAAAATACAATGCTGGGATAATCACTGGTGGAAATCATTTTAATAAGAAGCATTCTGAAAAATCTCAACTTCTAAATCACAGCATGAAGCACTTTAACCACAAGCAAAGATATTAAGTTGAATGACTTAACATACAGGATTTACAGGCAGTAAACACCTCAAAAGGTTCTGCGCTTTTGTGAGACTTGTTCGGAATAGTGCTTATATTTTTGTATATTGGAAACATGGCAACATCAAAAATAACACAAATGTAAATCTCATACAATCTTTTACCAATCTTTTCATTTTATTAGCTAAATTTCATATTCATAAATGTAAAGTTACAGGTAAAAAGCCTGACTTCTTGGTTTTCACAAAGGTGGTCAAACGGTACATTAACTCAATTTGTTTTTCTACGAATCCAAATGTTTTAAAAAATATATATTAATACCTGTTTTTGTTGAAAATCTGTATATGAACTGTATCTCCCCTTGCTCAGAGTTGTTGAGTTTTCTTCTGTAAAACATAAGATTTTTGTTAATGATCATTCTGTGGCAAGAAATAGAGCACAAGATAAAAAGCCCTCAAAATGTTAACCTCTTTGGAGCCTGCAGTATGCATCATTTAGAAATACTGTAAATTGTACGTGAGAATTATACTTATGCATTATGTCTCCACTGTATCCGTATACATATGATAGGTCTAAATCATTTAAAGGTTCATGTTACTCTTATCATAAATAAACATGGTGGCATTATCTCTGATTTTCCATATGAGACAAACCACAACACCCCAAAAACATATCTTATACAAGAAGGCAGAAGGTGCAGAAAGAGACACACAGCACTGGGAAAAACATTGATTTTAGGTGTTGCTTGCACTCAGTGTTAGTGAGATCTATCGTTCCCCCTCTGCCAACTCGAATGTTAATTAGCATTGATACGTTTCTACCTTTTATACCCTGAACTGAAATGAAGATGGATGAAAGAAGCTTTTCAGGTCTGTAACAAGACACAAGAACAACAAGACAAAGGTGAGATAAATACATTTTATTCCACATACAAAAACTTTGCGTCTCTTCCTACATCTTTATTATATTACTTGCTTCACTGATTTCCTGGGCTTTTTAAAGTGTTTTGTCTTAAACGCTCTTCAGTATCTTCTTGTTATATTGGTTTTATGTTTTTTTGGCTATAACACCTATTGTTTGCTATGACATCACCAGCCTAAAACAAAACATGGATAACTGGAGGACAGTGTTTTAAAGCCATGAACAGAGAGAGTATGTTTTATCTTTAGAGCAGAGGTGAATGTTAGAAAACCCACCAGTTGGATCCTGGGGGAGATGATGATGTGACATTTGTCTTTCTGTCTAGAGCAAAGGCCAAACAGGCTGAGTGAAAACTGAATACAAAAAGAGAAGACGTTTCCTGCCTTTCATAGGCTGCTTTTCTTTTCTTAACTCCATTGTAGACGTGAACCTTTACTAGATAACAAAAAATTACACCTGTGTCTCTTCCTCTTTTCTTTTTTTAAACCTTTTTTTCATCCTTTATTTTTGCTTCCTTCCTTCATTGAAAGACCTGATGTAAGAGCACATTTGGTAAGATGTGACAAAAGGGGAAGTATTGACATTCTTATGAGCACGTACTTGTCCTTGAATGATTTGTTTGAAAGCATGTGAGTGCTAAATGTTGAAGAGTAATCTCATCCATAAAGGATAAGCAAAATTGTTCCCTTCTGCTTTCCCCCCTGCTGAGTAGCCCCGCTGAATCAAGGTGGGCTTATTATTCAGATAATCTGCCTATTGAAGTCAATCTCCTCATTTCTGCCTGTTGTGCTGTTTTCTGTCATAGAGAGCAAAGCCTTTATCAGGATTTCTAAATCTTCATCTGTCACAACTCCCTGCTGAAATCATGACTTTGCTGGACATGAAAACAGAATGTCTGAATCTCTAAGAATGATGCTGAGTGCTACTGTGAAGCATTAAAACTGTAATGGAGGCAGCTGCCTGCAAGTCTTTAAAGACAAATGGATAATGGACACATTGGCAAACACCAGTAGTGCTCAAAAACAGCTCTCAGGTTATCTAATACATCAACTATAAAATGAGAGAGAAATTTATTGTTTTTAGATGGTATTTACTCAATGTGACTCAAGCTATGTCAGAGTACTAAAATCAACCAGACAACTCATATTGCTACACACTCATAGTAAGGGGAAGTTGAATCACTTACGTGCTGTCAAAGAAAAAACAGGACAAAATGTACCAAATGTACAATGTATTATGGCTAAATGCTACTCACTTTAAAGCAATAATATGTAACATTTGAAAGAATAATTAACACAAGCTCCCTCTTAAAAATGAAAAGTTAAAACACACCACTGTTCAAATCAATCAATATGACCAGTAGCTTATGGTGGCTAATGTCAGATTTCACACAGCTCCCTCAGGAGACACAAAAGGTTTTATACATCTTTTTTCACATACGCAGTTGTGCTCCCCAACACCTGGAAACACACTCTGATGTATAAAATTGGTGACGTTCCTCTTTAAAGGTGCAGTGTGTAGAATTTAGTGGCATCTAGCAGAATGGACTACTATGTTTTAACTAGTGTATAATCCCATTAAAATAAGAATTGTTTTGTTTTGTTACCCTAGAATGAGCCCTTTATATCTACATAGGGAGCGGGTCCTCTTCCATGGAGCCCGCCATATTGCACCGTCATGTTTCTACAATAGCCCAGAATGGACAAACCAGAAACTGACTCTAGAGAGGGCCTTTCGGGTTTTTCACGAGTTTCACAGCCACCATAGGCTCTAGGGGGAGGGGGAGGGGTATTCAGTTTGTTGCAATCTACAACCTCACCACTAGATGCGTAAGGTCCTTGAAGTCTCATTAGGGGGTCCAGCACTCCACATTTCAATTCAACCCCTGATTATAACTGGATATATTGCTCCATGCCAAGTCGGTACCTCCAATAACATAAATATCTGTGAATACACAATGAAATAGAAAGAAGTAACAGATTTGTTTGCATACAGAGGCATCTTTAACTGCCCATACTGGGCTTGAAGCATCGCAAACAATCCCATTCAAGTGCCAAATGAAAACCCAAGACTCTCTTTAATATTCGCCTTCAGAGAAAGATCTAAAATTGCATCCTAATCCCCCCAGTGCTTGATGAATGATGAGCTGTTATGTAAAAGAATCTGGGGCTCTCTGGAGATCCTGGGTTTGTGTAGTTTGTGAAACCACAGCTTTGCCTGGATAATCTCGCCCCCTCATTTTAATGCTAGGATGCGGCAGAGGAGTGGGGGGTGGGTGGTGGAAGAGAGTGAAAAAAAGGGCAGGTTAGATGGGATGGAGGAAAATGTTAATTTGGTTAAATCTACAGTCATGCCCACTGGGACTGTGACACATCTTAGTCAGTCCTACCTATTCAACCTCACACATGATGTGCATACACAAATATAAACACACACACACAGACACACACACACACACACACACACACACACACGCATACACACACAGTACTAAAAAGCTGTCAGTGCAGTGCATACACAAAGGGATTCTCTTGTCAGAGAGAGGGGGTTGCTGCCACACCCGTAGAGATTTCCCCTAATCTGCCTTTACAGATTTCAAATATTTTCTGTGTGTGTATATGTGTGTGTGTTTGTGTGTGTGTATTCATGAAGAGGCAGCAGAAAGCGCCATGGGAAAGACCTTGTCGTTTCCACTTTGATGCTGATATGTCACATCCCTCCATCTGTGTGTGTGTATGTGAGGATGTATTTGGATGTATTTGTGGTTAGAGCGTGAGCTGAGAGTAAGAACATGTGTGTGTGTGTGTGTGTCTGTGTGTGTGTGTGTGCGTGTGTGTGTGTGTGTGTGTGTGTGTAAATACTTTGATCTCCAGAGCTCCCTACTGTTAAGCTCTTCTCTGCCTGCCTTCTGAAAACAGGCAGCCTGTCATGGCGGCCTCTTAGAGCAGTGAGAGAAGAAGGAACGGGTGGTGCGAGAAAGATAGTGTACAAAGAGAGTTCAAAGAGTTGAAGGCCACTTCTGTCAGATGACATGCCAACAAGGTGTTGGAGGTCAGGGTCACCCACAAAACAGCACTCCCATCACTAGTTGAACCTCACCTTAGACTCACAGCTTCCATATGACAAGAAAATAAGCTTAAAGCCTAAAAAGACACCCACGTAAAAAAGCAAGCTATTATGCCGCACTCACGTCATATCGAAATGATCATATTCACAACATTCTGACCTGTAAATAGCATTCACCTCAACATCTAAGTCGTAAATATGACTAATTAGGAAGGGAAACCAGAAAACTAGAAAAAACAGGGTTTTTTGAAAGCTCAGATATATCCAACTTGGCGCTTCATAATACAGAAGGGCCTGAAAGTCAAGCAAATAGGAATCCCTAACGTCAGCCAAAGTCTGTCATTGAAGGAGATTAAATCCACATTTACTGGATATGGTGTTATACTGTCAATGCACTGTATTTTTAACCCTTGCTCGATCAACTCTGTTATCATACAATCGTGTTGTCTTTCATGAAAGTTGCCTAACTTTAAGGAAGTTGTAACTTTAACCCACAAAACATGTTTCTCTAACCTTAACAAAGTGATCATTTTAACCCAAACCCTGATCTTTCCCTAAACCTAAGTGTTTTTTGTGCCTAAACCTAACCAAACCTTATCCACAGTGTTGTCACATCATAAAACATCATTATTTTTTAACAGTGATTTGTAACAGTTTTGAAAAGCACAGACAAATGATGCTGTCCTGCTGATTACTGCTGATAGGGAAGTCAGATTAGAAAACATGTTAAAATATGTCTAAAATATGTCTCATTTGGAACTCAGAGGGCATAAACATACATTTATGCAACCAATAGTCTCTTTTCACAGCAGACATTTTGACCTGTCAAAGCAGGAAAAGACTGTTAGCTTGTGGGTCGAAGTAGCTAGCAGAGCATAGTCATAGTGGGAGGTGTCTGTATGGATTTCTGTCTGGAAAAATGTTTCATTTCCAAAGAATGTGGTTGAGGTTAAATTTATATTCATTCATCCCTGTCCTCCTCCTCTTGACCTACCAATGCAGGTGAAGGAGGCAACTATATCTAGCTCACATATTCCATTTCCCTTGGAAATACATCATATTACTGAAGAGAAAACTGCATTTCACTGTGACTGCAAGTACTTTTTGCTGCTAATACATACAGTATGTTCTTCAGCATAATTTTCATTGTAGGAATTTTACTTGGAGCGGAGTATTCTTCCACTGCAAGTGAAATTACTGTCACTGTACTTCTTCAGTCATTTCAGATTACTAAAAGTATTGGTATGGACAGTTCAGTAGGGCGTTGACAACAGTCCATATGCAAAATACACCAATCACAAATAACATGGCAAAATTTCAGCCTTTCAACACTGGGAATATTGCTTTGCACTTTTGCAATGCACCAGTGTGAGCAAATATACCAGTACCATCTGATAAAATGTTCCAGTGAATTTTTCATTTCTGATGTTGAAATGGATGATACATAGAGTCATATAAATCTGGGTTAACAGGGCTGTTACCCTGATCTAATCATTCACATTATCAGTTGTACAGTCAGCAATGAGCATAAATCCTCTGAGACAAGCTTTTGTTGCTTTTATTGAACTGGATTCCATGTGTTTAGTGGAAAATCTAGGGGTTATTTGTCCACTTTGAAGGAAAATAGTCAGTCAGCTTTCCAGGCATGCCGTGGCATTCTGAATCTCACATTCTTCTTAGCATGGACTGTGGGTGTGTGCACACCAAGCATGTTGGAGCAGATTATTTGAACTCTGGTGACTGTGTTTCATAAGTTTGGTTTGCTTGGCCAAGCGGGAACAACGCCGGTTGAACTTAGGAGGCACCAAGTACTGAAAGACTCTGAGAATGATTGTCCCTGTTCTCTTCCAAGACAACTGTAGTGTGGTTTGTTGAAAGTGTTAGGAGGAGTTTAGACGAATTTAGACTAACATACAAGGGTTTAGAGGTATAAAGAGTCAGACGTTGACATCTGATAGTCAGGAGTTTGTCATGCTTGGAAAGACTGGTATAACAAAATGAGCTGAAGGCAAACCGCAGTCTGGATTTAAGATAATTATCAGCTATTTCTTTATATCTTCTTACCTTTTAAGCACACAAGGGAGGGGAAATCACAGCAAGCCTGCAGATGAGTCCAACATTCTGAGTTATAGTGACTGGAGTCAGATATGTTTTGACTAAAACAACCTGGCAGGATAACAGGATAAAACGCTCTCCAATAAAAACCATAATTGTTAGTGCCTGTAATTTTTGTTTACAATGGTGTTTGGTTTATATGTAATTGGAAAGTGTGAACGTAACTGAATAAAATTGAAATGTTCTAGCAGAGCAAAGAAAACAATGGGTGTGGTTGGTTGTACCCTTATATTGTCTGTTAGCTACAACTGGAACATGTTCTTGTTGAGGTGGACCCAAATAACAGTTCGTCTATGATGATGCCCTTGGTTGGAGTACCATGTGTCCTCTACAGTATAAACCAGCCCCTCCTCTCTTCCAGGTTACAGCCAATCAAAAACAGGGCTCACGTTGTCTGCTGGAAGTAGGGAAGCAAGTTGAAAAGAAAAAATTTCCATGTGCAGCAGCCCACAAGAGCCACAAATCATAATGCCTGAAAAGAAGCAGCTGACGTTTGTTTCCCCCAAATGAGCCACTTCTTTTTAAAGTGTGGGCTCTCTTGAAATTCCATCCAATCCAGATTCAGTGTGAGGTGCTCACTAAGGAGAACCATCTGTGACAAAAGAATGTGGGGCTTGGATAACAGGGCCAGTTTTTTTTTTTTCCTTTTTCCTTGAAAGGGTTTTATGGAGGTTCCTGTTCTGCCAAGCATTCCTGCCTGCACAATTTCCAGCAAAAGCATTTCCCTGGCCTATAGGCATTTCAAGACACCTCTGTTTCGACATGTTTCAAAATAGTTTTTCTTTCTTTTTTTCCAGCAAAATATCTTTAAATATCTTCCATATATTTCTTAGTACACCAGAAGGGTAGTGCATAAGGCAGCAGACATTGCATAATAAAGTTGTAAATAAACTCATAGGTGAGCCATTACCCACCACGCGCTCCCTCTCCCAAAATTAAATTTAAGACCACTGTGCTACAGATGCCAAGTAGGGCAGGTTTCACAAAACAGTGGAGCTCCTTGGACAAAAACTAAATCTAGATACTCCATGCACCAACAAAGACGTCATCTTTATGTGTACTGCCGCCAGAGAATGGATATCTACTTAACTTTTTGTAAAACTGGAGTTAGCAGTAGCAAGCTAATTTAGTAAAACTCTTTAAACTACTGCTAGCAAGCTAATATTCTAGCATATTTACTGCTGGCTGACCACTACTGAACTGATTTTTACAATATTATCATATTGATCGTGCAGATGTGGGTTTGGCAATGTCCTCTGTGTTCCGTTTACCTCTCAATCAGTTATGTTTGCACTCAGCTAATTGTTAACAGTTAAATGGACAGATTGTGTAACCTGTGCAAAAACAATGAGGATTATTGTTAACAAGGGAATGCTAGTAATTGCAACTAATGATTATTTTCATTGTCAACTATATAAAATAATTGACAATGAAAAGGCTACTGTGGTTTCAACATTATTTTATCTACCGTACATAAAATAATGTTTTATATGCTGTAAATAATTCCCCACAGTACAAGGTCTTCAAATTACTTTTTCTGACCAACCGAAATCCAAAACCAAAAAATACATATTTCCTATTACGTAAGAAAAGCATCAAATCCTCACATCTGAGAGGCTAGAATGAGCAAACGTTTGAATTTTTACTTTAAAAATGATCAAAATGATTGTTTTGATTGTTAGAATAGTTGCTGGTTAATTTTCTGTCAATTGGCTAGTCAACTAAACGATTAACTGACTAGTCGTTGCAACTGTAAACTGCAACTGTACTTGAAAGCTTTGAAAACAAAGAAAAGCAAAGATGATGATACTATTTAAACATGGTGTAACATGAACAAGATTAAGCAACAGCATGGCCTCTTTTTTGACTCACACTCATTCTGAAACGGTGAATAATTTAAGAGACATTTGTCATTTCGAGAACAACTGTCATGTTTGTTTCAGTTTGAAAATAAGAAAGAAAAAAGCTTCGGCCCATGCAGTGAGTGGAGTTCTAATCCAATGACTGTGAACTGTGAATCATCTATTGTGCAGCCTACATGGAATGACATCTGTCTCAAGCAGATGTCTTTTCAGCTGTACCAGAGCACAGTGAGAACTGGGAGCTGGTGTTGTGAAGCTCATATAAAGCGGTGGTGTGGGAAAATAAAAAGAACAAAACAAAACAATAAAATAAGATAAAATAAAAACAGTACTCTCTACTTATATTCATTCTGCTGACACATACCTATTGTGTTGCAACCTGCAAACAGTTATTGTACAATGCAAAGACCAGTTGTTTTTGTTGTTTTTCTGATAATTAACAGAGGCTAGCATTGGTCAGTACTTCATAACATAAATCACTCCATGCAAGAGGGAAATTCCCCATTTAGTTGTATCAGCACTGGTTTCAGGATCCTAGAACACCTTGATGCAAAAAGAAAATCACCAGAAAATCAGTCAATCATAGAGTGGCAGCCAATCAGAAAACTGAAGAGATGAGGGGTGATTGGTGAGTGGTGAGGGCTCGGGCAGAGTTTGTCATCAATCTGGCAAGGAGAGCTGGAAAGCTCAAACCTGCTATGGCAATGACAAGCTGGCTTGCAGATTTATGGTGGAAGGGGATATATTGATGTCATCTGTCATGAAGCAAGGGGACAATTTATTGCATACAAATGTAAAAAATATTGATTAGTGCAAATTAAGACATGTTATTATGAACAATGGACATCACTCACAACAACAGTGTTGTAATGTAAATAATGTAAAATACTGTATCTTGAAATAAGAACAGGATACAAATTTACTTAGCTGATGATGTGCAAAAGTGCAAAATTATAATTCTCACCCTTTTATCACTGTTATCAATTCATGCTAAATTGGTCAGAGTAGCAAAACTTGACCAAGAGGAATAAATTGCTTTGAAAATATTCAGTTTAGATTCACTCATAAATGTTGTGTAATTGCTCCCTTTTTTTTCTCTGTCCTCCAGGAAACACACACACATACACACACACACACATCCTGTGTATTGCTCAGTTCTTCCAGTTGGTCGTTCTGGGTCCATGTAGGTCACTGTTGTAAGAAGGCCATCTGGGATATCAATGCCCTGGCGGAGGTATCCAGCACTTGGCACTGTATTGTATGTGTGTGTCTGTGTGTGTATGCTTATAAGATGTGTATGTTTGTATTTCTCATTTGAGGCTTTGGTTGGCAATTTTCTATATTTTTCTTATTGTCAACAAATCTCATGTGCAGAGCCAAACCAACAATGAACTCATCCTACTATTGTAAGTATTGCGTGTGTATCCAAATTCTGATATACAGTATTGTATTCCTCTGTGCAATAAACCTCCGTTATTGTCCAAAAACTATTAAAAACATGTTAATGAGCCACACTGATGCACTGGGTGACAGTTTCCCTCGTCCATGAAGACTGTGGTTACCGTAACTTTTTTAGCTCCAAAGAGTAACAACAGCAAAAGGATTGTAACCTTCAGGAGAGAGGTACCTAGTATGCCAGACACCAGGTAGAACACAATTGTGTTTACAGAGCTTCTGTTACTTGTTGTGCGCCATAACAATTCTCATGGTTTGGCTCTGCACATGAGATTTGTTGACAGTAAGACAAATATATGAAAATCACTGGCCAAAGTCTTTAAGGCCATGTTCAGACCAACATTAGTGAAAAAAAGCAGCCTCCTCATTCATTTCAATGAAGTGTTTTCATTAGTGTGACTCAGCATTGTCTTGACAACTATCGGACGGACTGTCATGAAATTTGGTACAGATAGTCATGGTGCCCAGAAGATGTATCCTAATGACATTGGTGATACCCTGACTTTAATCATAGTGCCACAATGAGGTTGACATTTGTGGTTTTGAGTGAAATATCTCAACTATTGGATGGAATGTTATGAACTGTAGAGCACACATTCATGTTGCCGTCAAAATTACAGTAGGCTAACTATTATCACTTTGGTGACCCCTTAACATTTCCTCTAGCATCATCATCATTTGTCCAATACTTGGGTTCATGACTAAATACCTGCAAAACACATTCCAATCAGCCTCAACTGTAGGCTACTTTGTGTTTAGTGCTAATTAACGAATTTTAGCAAATGCTAACATGCTAAACTAGGATGAACATTGGCCCTGCTAAACATCAGCATTTTAACATGTGTAATATAATAAGTGTGTGCCTATAGTACAGCCTCACAGAGTAGTATGGTTGAAAACTTCTTGTCTTCAGTGACCTGTAATCCCAAATAATAATGTTTTTATCTAATGATTTTAGATCGTTAGCCAGACATGCTAACAATTTCAGTTAAATATTGAGCAGAAAAACATTCCTTAAACTTTTGCTCTTGTGTTTTTGCTTTTAGAGAGGCAATAAAAAGACAGACTTTTAGTATATTGATTATTGCTCTGGTGCCCAAATTGTTTCCTTGCTTAAAAGGTGAACAACACTTGCAGATGAACAGAGAGCTTGATCGCAGACACGAAATAAAATTCTGAAAAGCTCTAAAGTTTATTTTATTTATCAGTTCTGACTCCTCGAAGTTTCCCAGCAGCAGTGAGCCATAACAACCATGCAACTCCTGAAACTCTGTGGCCAATTGATATGAATACAAACCACATTATCTACTGCTGACCTGCGTGATCACCCACACCCACCATATCAAGAGCCACTGAAGCCAGGGAAGGTTTTTATGTTCTTTGATAGTGTGACAGTCTGAGAGTTTTTCATTTCACAACTGTGAGATAACAGCAAAGACTCTAAAACATGACTCTCATGTGTAAAACATGAAACTTGAGGGATTGAAGAGGTGAATATCACTGCAGTCAAATTGTGTGCCAGGGTGTACTGATTACACAAGCTGATACTAGCCTCATTTTGATGATTAGATTACGTCCAGTCAGTGACCTGCACTTCTGACATGATATCATGCAGGTAGATTGATTGCAGACTATTCATTGCGTAACTGATCAGCAACTACATGTCTGCAAAAAAACCCTTTAACCTGAACTGATTCAAATGTCTTTTTGACATTTCCATTACTGTTTTTATCAGCAGAGCCATGGTGGTATTGCTGGAGAAAACCTGAATTCTTGCATTTGTTATCCAACTTAATGACATAAAAACAATCTAACCGTCCAGTGTCATCTGTGAGCAGAGTAAACTTAGAAATATTAGCATTGGACCTCAATATCTACTACAAAATGTTTAGGTTTTGTGGTTTTACGAGTTGCCATTCACAACAGCATTTACACCAACATTTACACATCACTGGCCGTACTGCAGCAGCAAAGACAGCAAACAGCCACAAGCCAATATCGCTAGGCCGTGAAATTACCTTTTGTCCACTGTGCAGCCCACAGCACACACACATACAGAAACATCTTCATGTTCATGACCACAGCTGAACACGCACACTTCTCTATCTCACATTCTGTGTGTGTGTGTGTTGGGAGGGGGGGGGGGGGGGGGGGGGGGTTGATGGGGATTATGTTTGCTTTTTATTCATTTACATGTGCTTCACTCTATATGTGGGTGTGCAGGCATGCTATATGTGTTTGTCCAAATGTGTTTGAGTTTTTAAAACCCTGGCATCCATTCCTCTTTACAATTTTAGTTTTTTTAATGTATTTATTTGATTGGTGCAATATCTGTGTGGTGCAGGCACTAAAAATAGTTCATTATATCATTTCAATTCCAGTGGTGGACAGTACTGTAAAGTACTATTTTGAGCTACTTGTAATTTACTTGAGTATTTCCATTTTATGCTACTTTATACTTCCACTCCACTACATTTCAGAGGGAAATATTGTACTTTCTACTCCACTACATTTATCTAAAACAATGGATAAGATAACAAGCTTTTAAAATACAACACATTGTTAAAGATGAAACTAGTGGTTTCCAACATTTTTGGCTTGTGATGTCTTACAGAAAGCAGTGTGTAGTCGGGGTCACATTTCACATGTCTGAGTTGTTAACAGCTCCACCAAATAGTGATTTTTCCCTCTAAACTTCTCACATAGTTTCATTTCAATAAATGTTCAAATGATCCAATATATCACCAAAAATCAAAGATAAGAGAAAAAGTCCACAAAATGAAAACAGATTTGTGTATCAGAACTTTTTTCTTCTTTCCTCTCCCATTAATCATTTCACGACATTTCAGATTTATCTGGTGACCCTTTGGAGGGGCCTGACCCCTAGGTTGGGAACTACTGGACTAAACTAGCTAACTGTATAAAGTAGTTGAAACTAGCTCCACCTCCAGCAGCTACAACAGTAACATGCTGCTCTAACACTGATGCTTCAGTATTAATAATCTAATGATGTCATATATAATAATATATCAGTCAGAGGGACCAAACCACTACTTTTACTGCAATACTTTAACTACATCAAGCTCATAATACTTATTATCATTGAACAGGTACAAATACTTAACAAGATACAGTCTCTTATGTACTTTTACTTAAGTAGGATTTTTCATGCACTCCCTTACAAGTGATCCGATCACTTGTAAGGGAGTATTTTTACATCGTATTAGTACTTAAGTAAAGGATGTAAATACTTCTTCCACCACTGTTCAATTCTAAAGGCCACACAGCTAGTTAAGAGCTGGTGCATTGACGTTGTTAGCCATTGCTTAGTCCCATCTGAGGTTACAGGACTATTTGTTGCTGTGAGTTTTAACAGTCTGGTCATTGCCATGAACACAACTGCACCCATGGAAGAGACAGCTAAAACTAGCTAGATCCCCTCTTTTGTAGAAGATGGGACAAACACAGTATTAGTGTGTACAAGCTTGACACTAGCAATAACATGAACAAAAAGTAACGTCTCATGGGATCATTACAGTCTAACTAGCTTCCACTAGGAAAAGGTCCCACAAATTGTCAACAGTTCTGGTACGTTTATTTAAGGCTATGCCAGCCACAAGGCCAAGTAAAACATAGCCCTAACATGAATGTACCAAAAGTGTTGACAGTGGGATCTTAGTTTCATTTTTGTCCATTTCTGCCTATGCTCTGATGCAAACACTCTGTAGTTTAAACATTTCTTGCTGTTCTTGTTTATTGGGATTATGGTTCATAATCCACTGCTCATTTGCATTTTATCTCTCTGTAAGTATTTCTGTCTCTCTATCTTCCTCTTTCAAAAAACTGGGTGTTTTCCTGTGAAAATTTGTAAAAAAAACCTATAATGATGAGCCTTATTTCCAACAACCCTGTTAAATTGGTCACCAGTTGTGGCTACTGCTCCCAAGCTCTCAAGCTGCAGCAAACAGACTTATGAGTGCAGTTTGGTGAAGGCAAAGCAGAGTGTTGCAGCTACAGATTAGAGGCTGAGCTAAGGGCAGCTGATCTGACAGAGAGAGCCTTTCACTGGGGCCCCCTGCTATAGCAACATCTAAAGCTCTCTCTCACTCTCCCCTCACACACACACACACACACACACACACACACACACACACACACACACACACACACACACACATAGCTCCCTGCGTGCAGTGGGACGAAAGCAACAAGCACCAGGCTGGAATGCTGAACCCGAGTGTGGAGAATTGATTGGAATGTTGTGTAGGCTGTGTTTGTGTGTGTGTGTTCACGCAGGCCGGGGTTTATGTGTGTTTCTGTGTATGTCTGTGTGTAATGGGGGAGGGCAGGCGAGTTATGGCTGAGATACTGATTGTGTGTGTGTGTGTGTGTGTGTGTGTGTGTTTGTATGTGTATCTGCCGGTCTGTCTTTAAAGAAATAGTTCAACATTTCATCATTTAGGAATACTAAGTCATAGTCAGGACATGGTTAACATAGCTTAGCATAAAGACTAGAAAACAGTTAGCCTGTCTCTGTCCACACTGAAAATACACCCGCAAACACCTCTACTACATTGCTGTAATTTACCCAATGTATCTCTAGCTAAACAGAAATGTAAAAACAACAATTTGTGGTTTTGGGGGAAGTTGTATACAGGAACTTTAGAGCACAGTGCAGCTTTCCAAAGTCTGGTTGTCACAGTGAGGTTAACAGGTTTGGTGCCATTGTGCCTGTACAGAGACCAAAACCAAAACAAGAAACTAAATACAGCTGGAGACACTTAGATATAGTACACTTAACTCCTACTAAAGTCATAATTTGTCAATTTTACATTTCTGCATGTGTACAGATTAAACGAACAAGAAACAAGATGTTAAAGATAGAGTCAGTGATTCTGGAGAAAGATTGTTCAATACACTTCTGTCAAATTTGCATATATCTCCTCACAGTCCGCTAGCTGTCCTTACTGTGTAAATGGTAAATGGACTGTACTTGTATAGCGCCTCTCTAGTCTTTTGACCACTCAAAGCACTTTTACACTACAAATCACATTTACCCATTTACACACATTCATACACTGAATGGGTACAGGGGCTACCATGCAAGGTCCCAACCTGCCCATCAGAGGAAATCTAATCATTCACACACATTCACACACTGATGGCACAGCCATCATGAGCAATTTGGGGTTAAGTATCTTGCCCAAGGACACATCGACATGCAGACTAGAGGAGCCAGGAATTGAACCGCCAATCTTCCGATTAGTAGACGACCCGCTCTACCTCCTGAGCCACAGCCGCTGCGTGCGCTGTGTGCGCTGTGTACGCTGAAAAAAATCTGTTGTTCATACACTGCACTGGCTCTGTAAATGGGAAGCAAACAAAGTGGCTCGGAGTGAGCCACACAACACTATTCCAACCAATCAGCAGCAGGGGGTGTTTGAGCTCGTGCATAGGACAGGGGGAAGTCTGACAGTCTCCCATCTCCAGCACCTGTTGAATGGTGGAGGAGGGCTGGCAAACTGGAGAGAGAGAGACCATGGCCAATTCACCTAGAAAGTGTTTTCTCATAGTACAGATACACTTCCATTTTATTAAACATATCAATCCACACTGAATCTAAGACAGTCTCACAGAGACCCCCGTATAGCTCTGTGTCTGTTTCTGTCACATTTAGTGAAGTGTAATCTGAGCAGACAGCTCTTTAAAACACACAAATATGTGCCCTGTGGAATCTTTTAATTAACTAACAAAAGTTACATTTAGGCCTTGTTTACACCTGTCATTAACATGCGTCTCGGGTGATCCGATCACAAGTGCACAGCTCTAAGTACAGGTGTGAACACACCAAAGACGCATTGAGATCCGATCACTCAGACCACATTCGGAGGTGGTCTGGGCCACATGTGACCACATTCATTTAGCAGTGTAAATGCAATGCGTCCTGAAGGCCGCCTACCCTACTGACGTCCTCTATTTTCCAGCAAACTAGGCACGAGAATAGCGTCGCTGCCTCCTGGTCCAAAGCTGTGTTCAACTTGTTTGATGACAGGATAAAGAAATGCATTATTTCTGCCTTGTCTGCCTTGTCGATGAGTGAAAATGATCAGGACCAAAAATCAAGACTTCAGTTTTATCTGCATTTAACTGCAGAAAATTATTAGCCGTCCAGTTCCTAATTGTATTTCAACAGTTGTTCAGTACAGAGAGTTTATGAAGCTCATCAGGTTTGAATGAAATATACAACTGGATATCATCAGCATACAAGTGGTAGGAGACGTTGCTAAAACTACTGATAATCTGTCCTAGTGGCAGTATGTATATGGAGATCGAAATGGGTCCCAAGACCAAACCCTAGGGGACACCACATGACAAAGCTGCAGTGTCCAACATCAGTTCACCTACAGATACTGACAAAGACCTCTCTGTGAGATAGGAGGAGAACCACTGAAATGCAGTCCCAGAAATGCCCACCAGGTGATTTAGCCTGGGGATTAGAATGTGGTGGTCCACAGTATCGAACTCTCAAATGTCCACAGTGTCCAGTATAACCAAAACTGAACAATCTCCAGCATCTGCAGCCATTAAAATATCATTTGAAAGGAGGAGAGCCGTTTCGGTGGAGTACAGTTTACCGAAACCAGATTGAAATTTATCAAACACCCTGTGCAATTCAAGTATTTGGACATCTAGTGGGCTCGAGGAGGGTTTCATTTGTCCCAACAAGGCTGCGATATCATCTATGGACACAAGACAAAAGAAGTCCTAGATGGATGGATTTGAGGAACCACTGGTTAGTGGACTGGACAAGGGTGAGATGTTTGCTAGTACACCTTGTCTATAAAATATTAAATAAAGTTACTGCAGTCACTGTTTGAGAAGACTGGCAGGTTAGAGGTTCTGGGAGAGACAATACAGTTTACAGTGTCAAACAGGACTTAAGAGTTTTTCTTGCTAAAAGAAATTAGAGAAGTAAAAAGATCTGTCAGCCTTCTGCATATTGGTATGGGTTCTCTGAGATGCAGCCTGTGTACTTTGGGTTTTGTGGCTTTCCACAAACAGAACAGTGTGAAACAGGCGGCAGGAGTGCGTATTGCGCCAACCACATGCTCACATCTAAGTGTATGTGTCCTGGTGCACGATACAAACAAAATGTGGACCCACTCGTAAAAACATTGCTCTGTAGCGCTACTAGCTACACTAATGTACAGAATGCATCTTGTTTGTTTAAAACATGAACAGAAATGTAAAAACGATATGGTTGGTGAGCAGAGGTTTTAGTACAGGTCTCTGTACAGGCATGACTTTGGCTAGGATAGCTGTTCCCCCTTGCTTCCGCTCTTTGCTAAGCTGGCTAACCAAGTCCTGACTCTAGCTCTTTACTTAATACACGAGATTGATATTCACCCTCATTGCACTTTCGGCAAGTGAAAGCAAACTTAATTTCCTAAAATATTATACTACTGAGTGTGTGTGTTTGTCTATTTAAGATTATTTCTGTGTACAGTGTGTACTGGTGTGTGTGGTTGTGTGTGTGTGAGCATACCAGAGTGAACTTCCGTCTGAGATTGTGTGTATGTGGATATGTGTGATATGCATCTTGGTTAGTGTCACTGATACAGCAAGACGAGATAGGCCGTCCATGCTGCTCCTCCCCTCCCCCATCCCGCCATCTCTCTCTCTCTCTCTCTCTCTGTCTCTGTCCACCTATCTCTACCTCCGCTCTCTGACCTGCATTCGGTCGCTCGGCCCCCAGCCTCATCAGCGGCAGAGAAGATGCTGCTCTCCCTCTCATATGGCTGCTAGAATAAAGGCAGCACTGTATCCTACAAAACCAATGATGATGTCAGCTTGTTATTGACTCTCCCAGGTCTGAATGACTGAGCAGAGGATAGGGGGTGGGGTGGAATCTATCTATTGCAGTGAGGTGACCAGCCAGGCACAAATGAGCTGTGGTGTGTGTGTGTGTGTGTGTGTGTGTGTGTGTGTGTCTGTGTGTCTGTGTGTCTGTGTCTGTGTGTCTGTGTGGTGTGGGGGATGGGTGGGATCCTGCAGTCCTCGTTTCCGCAGACATAATCTGTCCCAGTTGCTGCACACCTCTTACAGTTTACAATATGCTCTCTCTCTCCCTCTCTCTCTACCCCTCCCCCCACCCCTCTCTCTTTCTCTCCTCTTGTGTGGAGATCCATCTGAGTAGTGAGGCAGAGAGATGGACATAATGGGCAGTAAAGCAGGAGAAGAAAAACAGAACAGACCAACAATAATAGAGGATAGGAAGAATAGAGGCTTCGATGCCACTTGAGGTAAAATGACCTTGTCTACAAGGGCATACTGTTGGGCTTTTCTGAGGTCCCATATTAGTATCTATTTCTAAATAAGTACTGAGGAAATATCATAGGGCACAGCTCACCTTACTACAAATATATCCAAATTTAAACTAAGTTTGAAGTGGCCATATCAGTGGTTTTGCATGATTACACTATTAATCACAAATTCCATATAGTTTACATGATGATTAACCATGTTTCAAACTATGCTGCTGTATTTGGGAAATTTGAATGTTTTGGGATTTTTTGACATTGTTGCGGCAACCATGAGTTTCCATTTATGTCTTTTTCAGCATAAACATCTATCAGCAGATTCTCAAATCTTGCTTTGTCAAAGTGACAGTACTGTTGTGAGGTAATGCAATTCAGATTTTTCACATTAAATTGCATAATTTCACAACAATAATCTAACACTGACAAAAATAAATGTCAACTTGATGTTCACTGATTGATTACACAACCCAAGCATGTTTCAAGAGTCAAGTCTGCGTATTGATTTTCCTGTTGCACTGAAATTAAAATTCATATTTGCAAAGAAATCAATATCCTTGTTTTTTCTTTTGACATGTGTCATTATTTGATCAAAATGGTAACTACCAAAAAGAAGAAACTTGAATTTTAGTTATTTTTCTGAAGTGATAGTGCCCCCCACATTGCTGCGTACATTTTTTGGTACCACTGATGACGTTGGTATTGTATTTGGTGGAAAAAACAAGTGATGTCTTGTGGGAATCTGTTAGCAAGCTAGGCTTATTAGTCTCCATTCTCCTGGGGGAGTATAAACTGAATAGACTGATAGGTCCTCTGAAATGTTGAATGTTGTTAAAGGACAGATGGCTTAGGCTAAATGGCTAATGCTTAATAGCTGACCCTATGTGGGCATGTGAAGTTGCAAAAACAACTTTCTGTCATCACTAATTTTCTCGTTGATCACTCATTTTAAATGTCAATATAACCGATTAACACAGGGTAGCTGTTGCCATTAACCCGCGATATGTTTATTACATACTTAAGCCGGCAGAAAAAAGTCTATATTCTATCTCAGAAATATACAAAACATAGGCATGTTGCTTGATATTTGGCCTCCAGTAGAGGGATAGTGCATCTTTAAAAGTCCTATTATGTTTTGGTGGAACCATGACAGAACATGTACATAACAGAGACTTGTGTTTTATAGCCCAAACGATAGACTAAGCCAGCAAAGTTATGTATTCCATGTCTGAAAAGGCCTTGAGTTAGATGGACTAAGAATCAACATGATCAAGCCGCTCCCACACACTATTTGATATCACCCTAAGGTTCTTAACCATGCCTTCCCTGCCACACAGGTTTATACAAAACCTTTGTACTCTCCATTCCAATGAGTTTTCACCTTTAATGTCTTTTAGCTGAGGCATTACCTTCAGTTCAGTTGTGTTTAGGTCGTCTCTGTGCAAACATTACCCTTGGAATGTGGGAACATAAAAAACCACAGTTGGAATTCAAAGACCTTGTAATGAAAGCAATTTATTAATACAAAGACAAGTTTCTTTGAGAAGAACTCCACTCATAGACACTTGAATACAGTTAAGACGTCATCAGACAGTGATGCTGAATGCAGTTCAGACATTGTGTTGTTATGAAGAGTCACATTGTATTTTTTGTTTTTTCCCTTGAACCCACCACATCCAGTTCCATTTTTGTTTATGGGTTTCTAGAATTCCTTTCTGCAACTCCAAAATGAGCCTGGGGTTTTAAACATTCACAGTAGGTGAAAATGCTGCAGTAACAGAGGGGTGGGAGTTTGTCCAATTGAGAAAAATTGTTAAAATACAAGGTATCTTGTGGCTGCATTGCATTCAAGTCCACTGAGGCTACTGCTGATGTGAAAATATATAACTTTTTTTTTTTCCTATGATAGACATCCCAGTTAGCATTGAGTTAGTGATTTGCAAGTCAAAACACATCCAGACATCAAGGTTAAATTTGGTTTAAAAACTGGCTGTTGAAACAAGTGGAATCTTGTTGGTGCAGAAGGCTGTAACATTTACTGTTGTTTTACATGCTGATAACAAATTACTTTGTTTTGTGCTGGAAGTATCCTGATGTAACATAACATGGTCTGTGTTTGAGCAGTTACCCACCAGAATGACAAAAGGACTGTATATCACCAAAAAAAAATATTAGTGTAGTGACTTGTCCTGTTTGTTTGAGTCTCTTGGATGGCAGCCATGTTGGGAAGTTTGCAAAGCAGACTGATAGAGGCCAACCTTGATAATTCCTGTTTGGGTTATTGTCTGAATATATACACTCACCAAGCACTTTATTAGAACACCTGTGAAATCCAATTCAATCCAATACAACAGCACTGCCATAAATTCTACTTTCACAAAGCTTATACATTTACAGCTTTATTATTGAGGTTGTATTGTGGGGTGCTGGTGAACTGGAGGGCATTATATTGAAAAGTGTTCTTAATATTTTGTCCACCCCATTAACATACATGAGTGGGGCAAAATATTAGGAACTGAAAATATTGGATTGCATTAAATTGCACAGGTGTGCCTAATAAATGGGGTGTACGTACAGTGAGAGCAGTCTCTACAGCATATTACCTTGTCTGTGAAACCATTGCTGACCAGCAGCCACTGTGGACACAAGTGGCTATTACAGGATAATGGCACATTGAAGTTTCTTTAATTTCCCAAGATCCATTAGAGTCAGTTGCTTTAAAGACGTCATCATTCGTCAACCTGATTGAAAGTGGGTGGAGCGGGACCACAAGCAGGAAACCACAAGCATGTCTTCTGGAGAGGCAGACTGTGTTTACTTTTTGTTTTGCTTTTGTGATAAAACCACTGAAAATTGTGTCTGTGACATGGTGTAACAGTAGCACAAGTAGAAAGGAGTCATAAAGTTAGTGACCTGACTTAGTAATGTCAGCTACACAACAGAAATGTAAAGTTTGCGAACATTAGCTTTCATTAGCCACCACAAGCTATTGTACCAAGTAAGGCCGTAACAGCAAAACCCCTGAGTGTATTCAATTGAGCAAGGGTGTGTTTTATTGCTTATAAATGTAACTTTTCATTAACAAGAGGAAGAATGTATAATTTCCAATTTTAAAAAAAGACATAATGTCACTTTAAGAGAGGGCTATAATACATTTATATATCATGCCCTACATTTATGCGACATGTGTCACTGTCCAGAATGTAAAGCATTATTGAAAATTTGTAAATGTCAGCTGCAGTAAAATGGGGGGATGTGGACTGTTTGATTCATAGAGCAACAATACAATTTTACAGCTCAGTTATAGAGGTCTTGTTTACACATAAACACTTGAGAATGGCTGTTTGTTAAGCTCAACAGATTTAAATCTTCTCCTGGCATCTATCTCACATGCATCTTTGCAGTGCTATGTGCTTTGAAGAGCTCTTAAAAAAAATCAAGCATATAAATGGCAGCCCACATCACAATAGTGTTGTTGTGAAAAGTCACAAGACTGCTTTAAATAGCATTTCATATTTCAAAAAGAAGGTTTTGTGGGCCCCTTGGCTTTTGAGTTCTATGAAGAGTAGTTTTGTGAGCCAGAGTCATGCATACTACTACGCAATGAACAGTGAACCTCAAAGTCAAAAATAAACTGAACTTTCAAATCCCACGTCACTGACCTTTCAACACACTGTCAGTGGCTTTACAGTAGTCAGTTGCCATATTTGCAGTCAATTTCTTCAAAATACAGAGCCGTACCGTCAAAAAATAATTCTAACACCACATAGTGAATGGTAAACATACACCTACTACCTCATGTTTTACTTATGCAATGATATTATGAGATGTTATTAACAGGTACCAGTGGAGAAGTCATGGGCAAAAGCCAGCTCTTCATTGGTTTTCAATCAGCAGCATCAGCAAATTTCAGTGATTGATAGTTGGTGGCAGCAACATGCCCAGAAACTTGCAATTTCAAGAAGACTACCAATGCATCAGAAAAAGGCAGAGAGGAGGACCATTAGCTGACATAAACATGGATGCAAATAATGCATGTCTCAAAATATTCTATGTTTTATGATGCAGTAAATGTACTCAACACATTCGTCAGACCTCAACATTGGATTTGTTTACAAGAAAATTCCACATGGTAATTTTATAGTGAGACTAAGAAATGTGTTCCAATATATGTGGCTATATACTGTATATGACTTGATTTACATATTTATTCTCAAGGTTGCATCTTGCAGTGATCCATATTACTGCCGGAGTCATATACACACACATTATCCAGTGTGATATTAGTGCTCCATTGTGGCCTGAGATTAATGCATTTAAAGAGTCTGCATGTCTTTCAGGAGATACAGTAGTGTGTGGTGTGAGCCATCGCACACTCCACTCACTCCATTTAGTCAAGATGTTCCCCACAGAGCAGCCCTATTTATGGAAGTCAATCATAATCTGTCATATGACGTGACTTGGTTTCGGTAGACGGCGCCCAGAGCTGGTGCTCGAGATTATCGGACTATTTCAGGATATAGGAGACAGATGTATTAGCATGAAATATTTACAGATTATACTGTGTGCAGTATGAGAAATATCTTTTATCCCCCTGTGGCTGTAGTTCCTGATTAGATGCATTTACAATATATGTATTAAACAAAGGTCTTATTTTGGATATACTGATTAATAAAGTTGAGGTAATGACAGAAAATGGTAAAAAAAAAAAAAAAATGTCACAGTTTCCCAGACCCCAAAGTGACATCTTCAAAAAGATTGTTTTGTTCGACCAACAATCCAAAACACAAAGATATTCACTTTATTTTGAAATAAAACTGGGAAAAGGCAAAGCATCATTTTCTGGCATTTTATAGACTAAATGATTAACCAGAAAAATACTTTTTTTTTCACGACTTGATTTTAAACTGAATGTTATTTAACACTATTCATCAGAAAACAGTAGATATTGTTGTTGTTTTCATACAAAACAGTTATATAGTTATTTATCTTTAGGTTTGGTCTTTTTTCAGTAGGTTTGGTCAAGTTTGCATTCCCACTATTACCATTTTAAATGGCAGAAGCTGTACATTTTTAACCAGTTATGCATTATGCATTATTTTAGCAATCGATTTCAACCTCTTGTGCTACCATTTTGTGCCAATCCATCCAATAGTTATAGAGACATGTTACTCTGAACCAAAGATTTCAACCTACTGGCAGTAACAGATGAAAAGTCAGGGGATTAACAAAGTCATAAGGATTCATCCTGTAGGAACCATGAATGTTTCTACCAAATTTTGTTCTAATCCATTTCGTAGATGTCAAGCGATGTTGAATATGTTAACACTTTAACCTGCTGGTGGTGCAACAGGACGAGTCAGGGGATCACCAAAGTTATCAGTGTTTATCCTCTGGGACCATGAATTTCATTTCCTGGCAATTCATCCAAGAATTGGCAAGATATTACAGATTAGACCAAAATCGTGGACTGACTGACAATCTCCAAAGCCACACTGCTAGCATGGCTAAAAAAAATATAGCTACATCTCCTTGGTTTATAATATCTACAGTGGGGTCCAAAATGTGAGACCACTTCCCCATTCAAGGGAATGGGGAAGTAGTCTCAGACAGACCACAACCTCCATAAGCATACCTCCAAGGCTGAAGTATTTCTCCTCTCTGTTATTAGGAATTATAGGTGCTTTGAGTTTCAGTGGAAGACAACATCTCATTTTAAGAAGATAAAATCACCAGTACTGACATAATGTCTTCCTGAGCAGATTTTATAACTCAGGTGTGTTTGCACACTCTTGGATTTATTATTGGTGTTTTCCCTTCCTCCCTCTAAGATAGCTTTCCTGTCTTTTCATCTCCCTTTCACTCATGAGAGTCTTTAACTGTCTGAGTTGGATTTCCTAGTTGTAAATGTTAATGTGTAACGAGGTGAGCTGGGATCGATGAGAATATTAAACCGACCGGCCTCTCTTTGTCTAATCAGCCTGATGAGGTAGGACACACCATGCTGCTCTCTCTTTCTCATTCCCGAACACACACACACACACACACACACACACAAATACACAAACACACATACACACACAAATACACAACCACTAGCGCATACATAAAATACAAGTCGCTTCTCTCCTTTTTTCTTCTCTCCCTCTCACACCCACATGAAAGCCCACACACACACTCATGCAATATCTGTTTTCCTCTGTCTCCATCTATATCGTGCTAAATAATTTAATCACTTAACAGCAACAGCCAACCATGCTATCCCAGTCTCCACTGTGGAGGGTAAATTATAGCTCTGGAGGTAGAGAACAGCCATTACTGTAAGGCCTCATGAAGATGTATTATGGAGCCATGCTTTGTTAAGACCTTATCATTGTCAAAGCACTAAATATGCCAGAGGTGCCCTCTGAAGTGGGCATCATTTAATGCTGGGTTTTTAAAGGCCAATACTGTTATTGTTGGATGTGCAATACCTAAATAAGTGGCTAAACAAAGGGTGTGTATGTGTAGGCTATATATATATGGGTTCTCCACTTAGCTAGAGAGAAGGGAGAAGGAGACTATAGGGAATGGGAGATGAGAGCACTGTTAACTGAAAGTATGCCCACACTAAATTGCTGGATATACTCTGAAACAGACACAGACAGTGGATGGGTACATGGTTGTGTTTACACTACACTGGGTAATGCAGATTTGACCACATGTGCAGACAATACACACGATCCACATGTACAACCTGAATGGACATTCATTTTGTGCTGCATGCAGACCTCCATGAAACCCTTACAGACATGGGCAAATGACAAAATTTGCATCATGCGAACCCCCATAGCGATATATGACAGATATATCAAGTATAATTTTAGCTTAATTATGTACTAATCAGTATGAACAACAGATCAAATGACTAATTTTAATGTGACAGGGGTCGCTCATATTGATGAAAGCAAAGAGAATTATCACTAGATTCTGCAGTTCCCCTCAGTTCT
This sequence comes from Thunnus maccoyii, assembly GCF_910596095.1. Classification (NCBI taxonomy): domain Eukaryota; kingdom Metazoa; phylum Chordata; class Actinopteri; order Scombriformes; family Scombridae; genus Thunnus; species Thunnus maccoyii. The sequence goes on along the minus strand of NC_056539.1, from coordinate 4,745,238 downwards.
AAGAAGTGTTTTAGCATCTTTCAGCTCATTGCTTTGGCCCACAACATTACTGTTTTAGTTCAGTCTTACTGCTCTCATCAACCTTGTTTCCAGCAGCAGGAGGCAGCTGTTTTCAGTGAAAGTACTCTGAAAAAACCTACTGTACACTACCTGCCCAGCAGCAAACAGCAGACAAAATTAGTGACAACCCGATGAAGATAGTATCTTCTCCTAAGAAGAATCCCAGTGTCTGTTCCACTCCAGTTAAACATGTGTGAAAGAAACAGGCAAACTCATTGCTGTTTTTGCGCTGCTGTCTAAGACCTCCTGGCCAAATTGCATGACAAGAGTGCCATGTTGTGTGTTGGTTGGGACAGATGACAGAAAGATTAAATGGTGTGCCGTCATTCCATTGTAACTTGCTTTGTTGCATTCCTTTCACTCATCACTGCAAAACACACAAATGCAAGTGTGTTTGACACAAGTTGAATCCTCTTGCTGAATCTACTCTCAAGCAAATCCTGCAGGTTTGGCTGTCACCTACATTTCTTTTGTTATTACCTTTGCCACAGTTTCTATTGTATTTAAATGGCTTCAAGTTATTCTTGTGGGAACTGGCAAATTATCAAATACACTGGTAAAATAGGGAGCTATATGAAGCTGCATTTCCCCTTGTTGCCATTTGGTTCTCAAATCAGTTATCATGAAGATCAAGATTTACATACAAAATATATGATCAGCTCGTAAGACATTATGTATTGTTACAGATCAAACCACCCAACAGTATGTAAAGCAGTAAAAATAGGTTTCATCAAAATCTTTGTTTTTTATTTACGTATTTCAACAAGTATTGGATAGATTAATACTACTTAATACTACACTGCTAATTAACAAATGTTAGCATGCTAACATGCTAAACTAATACAGTGAACATGTTAAACATTATACCAGTTAAACATCAACATGCTACCATAATCATTGAGAGTATGTTAGCATGCTGATTTGAGTATTTAGCACTAGTTGAAAAGTGAGGTAAGATAAGCCAGTTTTGACATATGTTGTCCTCTAGCTAAGGAAAAATTAGACATAAGTAGAATGAAAACATCTATCTTTATTTCAGGATGTCTCCTATCAAATGAATTTATAAGAAAGCATATATAACAAAGGGACCTGAAAATATGACATCTCAAAAAAATTGTCCCTGTGGCTCAACTTGCCCCAGATTAGGGGTAAATTGATCCAAGTGAGTGGGTAAATTGAGCCATCTGGGAGCAAACTGACCACTGAACAAACAAAAATAATTATTCAATATTCCATTCATCAAGGTTGCAGGGAATTATGAATTGTTGCTCCCCCCGTGCAGTTCCTTCAGCCTTTAGAGGTCAAGGTAGCTTTTTCAGCACATCACTCAGTGGGAAAGATGCCTCATCATTTTCCTTGTATGCAAGGCTGGCATCACCTTGAAGGCTGAAGCCCTTTCTTGAACATGTTACTTCAGGCAAATGGCAGGAGAGACAGAGGTGCGCCATTAAATTCTTGAACCAATCTCGACCTAAAAAAGTAGGCTATAATTCATTCTATCAAGGTGCTGTCTTAAACTACACAAGATAAGTTAGCCTTTGCTGACCGATCAAGTCATGTAATTTCCTGTCCACCCTACCTGCTAAACCCTTCTCTTGCCAGTTGTTGGGGACAAGAACGTTGTTTCTTTCTGTCAATTCCAATGCCAGTTCACATCATCTCTTTGGAGTAAGGCCATGGAACAGGTCAGCCAGCTTCTTGATATGGTCTATAAGCTCCTTCTCTACCTCCTTTGTGAGGACCCTCTTCACTTCCTCTTTTAACAGTACCCTACTGTTTTTACTTCTTTTGCCTCATTCTTTCTTAAGACCTGTCAATATTCTGTCTTTTGCCACTGATCTGATGGATTTTCCATTCTTGATGTCAATGGCTGCTCTCGCCATCTCTTCAAGGGGTGTTGAACCCCAGTTGTTTTTTCTCTTGTAGGTTCTTGGCATGATAGCTTTTCTACAATGTTTAAGTTGGCTCAATTTACCACCATAGCCTTTGGCTTACTTTGCCCACCATTTTGGAAAAACTGCCTAGCTTAGCAATTCAGACTAATCTTTAGCTAAGTGATTCACATGGTTTTATATGTTAGCAAATCACCAACATGAAATACATATAATACTTATTTTTGGACATGGATAAATTTGCTTTGACATAACAGTCATTATACCTGACATGTAGAAAAAATACTTTTCTTTGTAAAAAAAACAACAAAACTTCTCTCATGTGCTTCTCTCTATCACAGTGAGATAGACATGATGGGGACTTCCTGAATTTCTGGTCACATGACAATACATGTGCAAAGTTGCTTAGATACAGAGTGTGAGTCAACTTACCCGCAGGCTCATCTTACCCCGTTCTCCCCTACAGTCTCAGAGCTGCTAGCATGGCAGTATAGAATCTTAGTAGCCTACATCTCCCACTACTGCACACAACCGAATGCCAGTGGTATTATTTTTTTAAGTTTATGTCATTTCTTAGTCTTTCAAACAAACAAAAAATATTGATTGTTTAAAATAATTTCCCCACATGTTAACAGTGCTGAATTCAAACTTTTCATCTCTTCATTCAAGTTTCATATACGTAATGATTATTTGTTTGCTCGACACAAGAATTGTAACAGGCCATTAAACCCTTGCGTTTTAATTTCTTATAAGGTTTCAAGATGATGATGCGGCTACTGTGTTGGTGTACTTACAGTGTAACAGATAACAATGTCAACCTCCAAGAAACCTGATAACTAGCTTGATAACTACATAGGCATTTCTCTTTTGCAAAAAGTGAAAGAACAAAGAAAGAGACAGCTTCAGTGTTAAAAGAAGTTCAGCGTTTTGGGAAATATGTTTTCTTGCCAAAAGTTTGGTGAAAAGACAGATGGCACTCTCATATGTACAGTAAATATGAAGCTAGAGGTAGCAGGCGATTAGCTTAGCTTAGCATAAAAACAGGAAGCATGGGGAAACAACGAGCCTGGCTTTGTCCAAAGTATAAAAATCCAACCATCAGCACGCCTACATTTGACAGTTAACATGTTAGGCCTTTATCTTGTTTGTATAAAACTGAAATGAAAATACATCACTTTCCAACCATGAACTAGTTACTTTAAGTGCAATAGATTCATGCCAAAACCATTGTAATGATTAAACATGTAAGCTCTGCCAACCTTTATTAGGTCTGGCATTAAAGGCTCACTTTTTGCATCAGACAGATTATGTCCACTATGTTTTACAGTCTAAAAAGGAACTACCTTTACAGTTAGATCACTTCTGTTATATGTAACTGAATTGATGGCAATGTGGTATGCTTGTGGATTGCTGCATGGAACCCTATCAAATGAATGTTTATTATATTGTGTGTTCAAATACAGGAGTACTAATAATATGTACACTAGCCAAAGAGCGAGTATTTTAAGATTTTAAAATTCATTGCTAGAAGTCTTGAAAGTTGTGTGTTTACTGCAAAATGAACAGAGAGGAAGATAACACTGTGGCTGAGTGCTGCATATAGATGGTGTGTTGTGGTTTCTCAGAAAGTCATTACACTGACAGTGGTCTGCTTCGCCCTGAGGTGCCTCACTTCACAATTTGCCACACTGGAGCTGTTTACTCTCCATTCATTCAGCAGTGATGGGCCACAAAAGCAGTAACATTACTTACCGCTGCTGGGATATCTGCATTTCCTCCCCAAACCAAAACAAGTACAGGCATTACAGTCAGAAATCATTTCACATTCTTCTCATCTGAGAAGAATGTGAAATGATCACCACCATCAAAATTGTATACGGCCCCGCTTGTTCTACAAATCTCCTCAGGCATCTGAAAGTACAGGCTGAGGAAATACACTGATGCCCCCCCCTCGCCCTGTATAAAAGTCATTACCCATCCCCCACTCTCCTGCTCCAGCCACGCTAAAGCTCACTACACACAACCCCGGGGCTTTCTGTCTGTGTGTGTGTCTGTTTGTCTCAGCTGGGCTTTATCTGTGGTGTGTATGCGTGTGTGTGCATGTTGATGAGCATATGCTTTCAGTTAATGCATACATGCACGCATGAGTAGTTGTCTATTTTTCATTGTTTACGTCTGCAGAATATGTGCGTGTTCCAAGATTCAAGATTACGTTATTTGTCTCTATAGGGAAATTTGTCTTGGACATAAAGGCTACAACATAAAAAATACATAAACAACACAACCCCTCATTTCACACCCTCCGTGTGTCTTATACATCTCTCTTTATCTTTCTTTATCTTTCTTTACATAACCGCTGTAGGTAACCCCTTAACACAGATATAAATGCTTTATTTTTCTACAGATTTAATTGTAGTCCACTTTATATAACATGGCTGAGAAATCATTCCAGTTTTCAGTGGGGGTGGGGTGGAGCATTTGACAGTTTGATGGGACTTCCTGAACCCTCCCATTCAAAATCCCCTCCCTGCCACTGGAACTTTATTTTTAGGTATTTCCACTCGCTGCTATTGCCATATATTTAGGCAATGAAACTGAGCGATATGACCAAAAGAATAAAATTTGTTTTTAAGCGTGGTGATGATGCGTGATTATGATAGATTTTCTTCTTCAAAAACTGCAGAAGGTGTGTGTATAGTATAACTATTCACGTCAGTTTGGGAGTGACACTTAATATCGCAACCTATCATCAACAATACTTCCTGAATGAAAATCAACTTATGACTTGATTTTCATAATACAGACATTTTACACATGATGCAAATTTTTTTTTTGAATTAATCAAATTAATTCGATATATTGCCCAGTCCTGATTAAGAATAAGCAACTGCACAACAACATTACATTTGACGTAACATAAAATAAAAATATATGCTAGCATGTCTACGTCTGCAATCCAAAAATACAGCTATGTACGTATCTAAAAATATAAAGAATCACATTGGTTAAAAAAATATTCTAACTTCATATTTTTAAGAAGCTTTTGAAGAGTTACCGCCAAATCCCAGCCCTACTTTCCTTTCCTACCAGCCTTTTCCATACTGCGACACCCATTTTGATGTTTATGTGACTGGAGTGTGCTTCCTGCAGAGAGGAGCTCAGGCCTACCTCATTTTCGCCTGGCAGGTCAGCTGCTCTGTGTTTCAGTCTGAAGCCGTTGGCTGCTACTGAACCGTTTGGCTCTTTTCTCTACTAGCGAGCAAACCTACAATCTAGACCCAACTGTCCATCCAGCTCATTTTTAAGGGGATTTATCAATATATATGCCCGTGTATCCAAAACACATCGGTCATTGGGGATTCCTAGCACCGGTTGGCCGGGTCTGAGGGCGGTTATAACGCTTTTTTCGAGGTTTAATTAGAGCTTGAAACAACGGTGGTGGAGGAGGAGGAGATTCCATATTAGGAGCACAGAGGAGAAGGCACCCCCCTTGTGTGATTTGGAGCTTTTGGTGAGTGTTTACCGTCTTTTTACGTTATTATTGCCGTTATAAATTATACCCCCGTATAGAGTGATAACATATGTCTGTGAATACAAGGTTTGGGCGGGTTATTGCGCTGTTTTGAACCTTTATTTTTATATTTTCTCTCGGGGGTGGGGGATGGGCAGCGTCAGCGCGTGAGTAGGCGCGCGCGCACTGTGCATGTGTTCGTAGGGCAGTTCTCGTGCGTGGTTTGTGGTGGTGAGCGCGCCCTTCCTTCCTGCAACTACTGCTAGCTTTGTATTAAAGACACTTTACTGATTTTTAATCTCAACCATAAAGATATGGTATATAACATATATTTCATGCTTTTAGAAGTTGTATTGGAATTTACTTTGCTTAGCCATTTATCTTTTACTCATCTGTTATGTTTTTGTTTTATTTTTGTTAATATAGATACTTTTTGATCAAGAATACATGCTTTTAATTCTTATGTACTTTAATTACTCTATGCTCACTTTGTACCTGTTATGAAATACACTTAAGTGTTAAAATAAGTTATATTTAAGTATTGAAAGTAGTAACAACAACAGTCACAGATCAAAACTGACACTATAGTTTGAGCACTGACAGCATTTTGTCCCATGGTTTTACACACCAGTCTGAAGTGTTGTGCTTCACAGGCCCATTGTGGTTATTACCAGTTTGATGTGATGTTGCAGTTTAACCTTGATTGTCTGCAACATATAGTAGCTTCAGCAAATGTCCCTTTTGCATTGTATTTTCTATTTTATTTTATTTCATTACCTTTATGTCAATCTTATTCAAAGCTTACTAGAGTGCCGTGCAGCTGGTTGCTCCAAAGCCATGGGCGGTGTGGGGGAGGGGTGAACACCAACACACACAACGCGCACACACGCGTGCGCACACACACCCAGGAGGGCCACTTGCCAACCTTGTGAAGCTCAACTCAATGACACAATGTACCAGCCCCAGATAAGCCTTCAGTGTCTTGTGCTTGGAAGGAAAAGTCTGGTAATGCAGACTGTTTAGCCAGAGTTGGGATTCACAGACTAATTGGGTTAAGGTATTTTTAGGCGCTCATTTAAATTTAAATCATGGAACACATTTGAATACACAATTTCCCTCTACTTTTAATTGAATATTTCCTGTTATCCATGTTATATTTTGCATATTATATTTCACATTGGTTCATACACAATGTGTACATACACTCACCAGCCACTTTATTAGGAACACCTGTGCAATCTAATGCAATGCAATAATAAGAATTTATGGCAGAGCTGTTGTATTGGATTGCATTAGATTGCACAGGTGTACCTAATGAAGTGGCTGGTGAGTGTGTGTATATATATGTACAGTATATATAATGTATAAATAATGTATATATATGTATAATGTGTATATATAATGTGTAATAAGGTTTCCTGAGAGAAGAACATAATAATTGAGGTGGAAGTGCTGAATCCATTATTGGAATGCTTTGGAGTGCATTATCACTAATAAACCATTGCCGCTTAACAAAAGAAAAAAGTTGAATTAAATTGAATTTTTAGACACGATAGAGCCTGGATGATACTGGATTATTGACAGGCATTAGTTATCATCTGCTGTTTGACCGGTTCAGCTTGTTGAATATATCTCATATATTTGCACCATATGACGACAATTTATTCAAATATATAGATAAATTCAAATGTGTGGATTTTTACAATGTCTCTAAGTGATATATATTTTTTGAATTAAGAACACTGACTACCGATTATTTCCTCTCACACAGGTGCACAGCATATGTGCATGGCAGCTGGCTGTCAGTCTTTGTGGTGTTTTCAAGTGCAACTGTTAACAGAAGATGTGAGGCAACACATCCTTTGCTCTTTGATTGCACTATTGCATTGAGGTTGGCTTGATGTCTCAAGCAAGGACACATGGCAAGCAGTTTGAGACAAGTATTTTTCATGGCCACAGATGCATGTAATTTGTAGTTGTTGAATGCTAATAAAACGAACATTGCTATATGTTGATTAGATGGATGTTCAGACATTCTTATGTACAACAGCGGAACACATTTAGCTTGGAGTATGAACAGAAACCCTAGTATCAAATTTCAGCCAATGCAAATACATACAGTCTGGAACAAATTCTAGTTGAAATTAAGCTAGCACAGAGGTAGGATGTGACTTTGACTTTGTATTCAGATGTCATATTTTTGCAAACAAAACTACTGGAGAGGATTGCTTCTCCTTGATTTTTGATCCTATTATTTTAGCTTATGTGTCCTTGCTCCTTTTCCTATTGTATTAGTTAATTGGTCTGATATTGGCTGTTATTATGTCACAGGATTATTATATTTTAAGTACTGATTAGTTACTGTTTACTAGGGTTGGGTATCGAACTTGGTACTTTCAAGGGTACTGACAAATTACGTTGGTACTACTGAGTACCAATTCACATTAGATCAATTGGTGCCAAATTTCGGTACCTTGTGGAACTGAGATTGAGCACAGCCCCAAGCACAGTTCACTCTCAGTGGGACTTAAGGTGCCCATACATGATCATTGGTAAAACCGCTCTGCGCTGGCTGTGCCATTGTTTTCCTATTGGGAGAGTGGTGCCGGGCGCCAACTAGGCCACTACCTTTGGCATCGCACACCGCTTGAAATTGCCACCGAGCACTGAACTCAAAGTTCATATTATTTCAACTTAGACCTTGGTTGCTGCTGACCTGGTTGGTCAGTGCAACCAATGAATAGCAGCTGTATGTGACGTAGCCAGAAGCTTGTCCATTTCCAAGCAGGGAAAAATGGCGGCCAGTCACAAACTTTCTCATATTGCAGCTAAAGTACACTAAAATATGTTTCTGAAAACAGTTGAGGCGGGAAATAGGCAAAACAGTAACAGAATCATGACTATTTGATCAGCACCGCCGAGTTTGACAGTTTGATCTGAGTTTTGTGAGCCTGGTGTTATGCTGGATGGACTGAAAGAGGATGAGGAGGGAAGAGATGAATCATCCCCCTCTGCCCTCACTTCCATACTCTGTCTTATATTAGTGCAGTCTACTAATTCTCTTTTTATCTTTCCCAACTGACATATTTTACTATTTACTAGTATGTTTAAATGTGTGATGTCTGTTAAGATCTATCATTGAACAATATCTGGGTGTTTTGTGTCTGTAGGCGGGGTCAGACAGATTTAGATCTTTTGCGTAGCCTTTGATTCAAGACCTGCACTATGCTCTGTGCCCTACCCTGCGGTGAGCGAACAGTAAATTTCTTACCATCTGAAGGCAGCTTGAGAGTGAGCTGCACTAGTAGGACTGAGAGTGAGCACAGCCCTGAAATAAGTTTTGAAATACACATTTACAGACGGAAGCGTCTCACACAGAGGCTCCGACACTGACGGGAGCACCAACCCACCAAAGAGACGTGACATATCCATTTTACCAGCCTGCACAGTAGCTAGCATAGCTGTGCTGTGCTGTGTGTAGACCATAAACTGTACAAAAACAAGGTGTAGCTGCGGTGTCTCTGGTTTAACAGCACCATGCTGGGCAGGTGACAGGTGTGTTTATGGTGTTTGTGTGCTCTGAAAGATGTCACGGCGCAGATGTAAAGTCACACAGACGTGTGTGACGGACTGTGACGGACTGTTAGCCTAGCATGCTAATCCTACGCAAACATAGTATTACTTTGTTATTACACAGAGAGTTAAGTACTGAAAAAAGGTACTGTTTGGTACTGGTACTGATCTCCATGTACTGATATTGGTTCAAATGTTAGCGGTACCCAACCTGTTTACTACACCAGTACTTTTGATGAACTGTTGGTAACCGTACAGGAAGAGAACACCTAAATAAAACAAAACCTCAGCTCTCCACTGGGCCGTCAGAGCTATTCTTTTACACTTAACTCTCAATTCACATCCAGTGTATGTTGTTCTGTGTCCATCATAGCCGACCCACATTAAGATCAGGGTCACACCTGCGCATGTAATGTGGGTTGTTTGAGGTCTGAGCAGTTAATTGGTTCATCTTACGCAGCATGTGTTGGACTCCCCTCTGCTCCACTGCTGAGCCTTTTTAGGAGGTAACTCAATTTTACTTATTAACATTCATCATAATTACACTGACTAGCTATAATGTAAGCTATGGTCTTGGTGTTTAATCACACCTAAGCAAACTGACAACAAGTAGTACCCTCAGAGATCAAAACACATCTCTATTCCCACATGCAGAAGCTGGAATAGAAAAAATATCAAATAAAAAAAAATTTTTAAAAAAAATCACATCACTCCTCCACAGTTTGATTGGCTCATTCATGCATTTTGTTTGCAGTCTGTTTGTCATGAGGCATGTGTTTACCAGATATACACCAAATTAGGTACACCAGGCTACATCATACTGCAGTCCAATACAATAGCCCAGCAATAATTCCTTCCTTTTTATTAAGCCTGTCACATTTAGTTTTTGTTGACAGTACAAAAGGTGTTGATTCAACATTTCGTCCGTCCCCAAATGGACCATGTCTGACCAGCAGATGTACTTTTTGAAGCCTTCTCTTTATTGGTTTCTTTTATAGTTTTTAGTTATTCAAAGGTAGATGAAAAAATCCACAGAAGATGCTTGTTGGCTTCTCTCTCAGTTGTGATTGTGATTGGTCAGCAGGCGCAGCGTGTGTGAAACCAGGAGCAGATATAAAATCTGAATGAATTGTGTTATTTATCAGATGAATAAGACTGTTTGTCATAGTCATGAAAGCAGGTTCCACAGTGGGATGAATTAGCTTTATTACATTTCATTGATTGCATTTTGCCTATGGCATCTGCATACACCCCCGATGACAATGCTGAAATGATATTGTTCAGCCCTAGTCAGTGTATAAGAGAACAACAATGAGAGGAGAAACAAAACATAGAAAAATCTAAGTTAAATCTTCCCTGTGGTATTTTATAGCTTTATACTGCACAATGCCAAATAGATGACAACATTTTTCAGATTTTTAGAATTTAGTTTGTATTCCTCTGAATCTTTGATTTGTCTGCTTTTCTTCTTGTACACGTTCTGTGCCGCTGGTGTGCTGGTTTTGTGTTGTGAACTGGCAGTGCATTTTCCAGCTACTTTTGTATCCTTTTATGATGCCACAGTGTTTTTCATTAGTTGCTGTGACAGAGGGTTAGGGGTAAGGGTAGGGTCAGGGGTCTAGCACAAATTAGGCTAATTTAAGGAGAAAATAAATGAGTATGCTCAGGAAAATGAATGAAAGAAGTGCAGCAAAACCACTTTGCATTACTTTACATCTTAGATGCAGCCGTTCTTTTCAATAATAAACTATAGAGAACTTGGAAAGCTTTGCGTGGCTGTAATTACCTTCTTGTACATTATTCAATTTTCTGGCAGAAGAATGACAAAAAAAACAAAGATGCATGGAAATCTGATGATGGTCCTGGACACGTTTTCTTACCTCACAAGCTGGTCGGCCATCCATACAGTGGCTCATTTTATCAGACTGAACTGCAAGCAAAGATTCTTGCAATGACTATATAGTACCTGACACCAGAGCCTTAAGTGGGGCAGTGAGAGTAATATATGGTTTCTCTGTCTGGAAATAGTCACTCATTTCTTTTCACTCAGTCATTTAGACTAAGAAGAAAGACAGACGGGTACATTCAAATCTCGTATAACGCATCTATTCTGTGACCAGAAAGGTCTTTGAAATATAATGTGAACACTGTTACTATATACTGGACTGGCTAATTTGTCTTGGATCTTGCTTTCCTAGAGCAAATGTTGAGCGCAGGACACAAGAATATGGGTAGTTACAGAGCAGGCAGCTGAGTCATGTTATCTACACAGAACACATTGATTAGTTGGCCTTATTAAATCACAGAGGAAGAGATGTGGAGTAGTACAGTTATGTAACCAGTGCTTGTCAGTGTTGTGAATTGAGAAGGGAAAGACAAAATGGACAAAGAAGTGCAGTGAGTGAAAATGTCTTCCTTAGTTAATGGCCTGACATGAGCTGGAGAGAAACACAAATATGGAACAGGCCTGGATCCTGTACATGTGCAGAGATGAGGGGTCATTTTTGCCATAATTCAGCCTTACCTTCACGATGAGCCAAACTGTGCCAAATGCATACCTCACATTGTGTCCTTAACGCTGTGTTCAGACAAGCCCGGCCTGTGATTCAATTATCAAACAGGATTTCTCAGACTGTTTGTCTTGTGGTTTTCACGCTACAGTATTAGATCTGTCTTTAAACAATATAGTTCAGCTGATTCTAGTTCATCCCTGTGTGGTTTCTGTGCACAATGTTGCTGACACCCATGACTGACTACATTAAATTTATGTGATATTATGCAGATAATAATAATAATGATTAGTAACAGTAACAACTTAATTTATATAGTACCTTTTTAAAAACAGAGTTTACAAAGTGCTTTAGACAAAGCATAAGCAGGATACTTATAAGGCAGTACACAACAAGAAAGCTGTAGTAAGGCCAAACAAAAACAAGACAATATTAAGATAAAGTTAAAATAAAAAGACAAAAGACGTAAAAACACAGTGTAGATGACAGATGACAAATGAAGACAGTAAAAGAGATAAAAGACATTAAGAAAACATTGAAAATGTAATTATAAATAAATACAAATAAAAAAGAATAAAAGCAATAAATAGACAACGTCACATAAAAGCAAGTCTATAAAAATGGGTTTTAAGAAGTCACTGATTCTGCCAGCCTTATCTCCTCAGGCAGGTCATTCCAAAGCTGTGGGGCCCTGATGGCAAAAGCACGGTCAACTTTAGATTTAAGCCTCGACTTTGGAACGGCCAGCAGGGCCCCACCTGAGGATCTAAGGCTGCAAACTGGCTCATATGGGGTCAACATTTCTGTTATGTAGCTTGGGGCCAGACCTAGTCATAGTTTAAAAGTGATCAGTAAAATCTTAAAACCAATTCTAAATCAAAAAGGGAGCCAATGGAGAGAAGCCAGGATTGGGGTGATGGGATGTTGTTTGTTAAAACCAGTAAGAACCATAGCTGCTTCATTCTGAACTAGTTGGAGGCAAGAGAGTGACTTTTGGTTTATGCCAGGAAGGAGGGAGTTACAGTAGTCAAGTCTAGAGAAAATAAGTGTGTGAATGACTTTTTACATGTTAGTGTGTGAGAAAGGTGTGTTACGGTACACAAAATTCACGTTTTGCTATGTACCTCCGTTTTAGGGTCATGGTTCGGTATGATTTTGGTACAGCAGAAAAAAAAGAAAGGTAGAAGGTCCTTTCTTTTGAAAAATGTAAACATCCAACAATTGATAAATTAATTGGTCAGCGCTATTACTGAAACAGTTTAGTTGTTGCTGTGGAAACTATTACTGAAACTGTTTAGTTGTTGTAGTGGAAACTATTACTGAAGTAGTTTAGTTACTGCAGTGGAAAAGGAAAACATTCTTTCTGTCTCTTGTAAGGAGTCAGGACACCTGCTAACTGCTGTTATGATAATTTATGGTCTAACTGCATATAAGGTAGTTTAAACTAGCACCAACAGCTACAACAGTAACATGCTGTTTACACACTGATGTGTCAGTATAAACAATAATAATAATAAAAATAATAATATTAATGATATATATAATAATATATCAGTCAGAAGGACCAGACCACTACTTTTACTTTCATTCATTTTAACTACATTTTTCTCTCTTAGAACTGGTTCTTACGATGTGCTGTATGACCATGTCAGAAATCAAATAGTTAATCTAAACAGCTTCACTCAAAGGCGCAGTGAAAAGCCAACCACTGCAAAAAGGGGAAGGGGATGGGGAGATGCGGTGTCATTTCACTATGGACAGTACATATTTTAATAATCATGTTGCACTTGGTCAGTGGTATGGGTCTCTCGTTTGTCAGTGACACTACAGGGTTACCAGGGTAACCAGGCTACCTTGGCTAAGCCGGCTAGCATACATCCATGCTACAACTAAGTGGTGCATTGCCAAAATTATTGTTCTGCACATCAGAGTAAGTGCATCATTAAACTATTTTGACAGTAATTGCTTGGGTCACAGAGCGTATTCTTTGTACCGCTGTGTTACACCCCTAGTGTGTGAGTGTTGGTTCTGGAGATGGTTCTTATTTGAAGGAAGCAGGAATGGACATTTTTTTTTTATCTGTGGTTCAAAGCTGAAATCTGAATCACATCACATAGTACTTCCAAATTTCTGGCAGCAGGTTTCACATTAGCAGAGAAAGGACCAAGGCCACTCTCAATGAGACTGATAAGGTTTGGGGGACTGAACTGCTTTTGAGTTATTGAATTGAAGAAAATTTTGTGCCATCCAACAGTTGACATCACTGAGACAATCTACAACAGCAGCTAGGCTTTTTGGGTCACCAGGTCTCAGATGAGGATATATCTGTGTGTGTCGTCTGCATTGTAATTAAAAGAGACATTATGACGGTGGATGATTTGGCCAAGTGGAAGCACGTAGATAGAAAATAAAATTGGACCTAAAATTGAACCTTGAGGTACTCCACAGGTAATGTGTGTTGTAGAAGATGAGTAATCACCCATGGTGACCGAGTAGGTTCTTTCTAAAAGGTAAGAATAAAACCAACTAAGTGCAGTGTCCCTGATGCCAACACAGGTTTTAAGATGATCAATTAAAATGGTATGATCTACTGTGTCAAAAGCTGCACTTATGTGTAAAAGAATTCAAATTGTGCTCTCCCCCGTTGATTGATAAAAGGTCGTCATTGGTTACCTTGAGGAGAGCAGTTTCTGTACTATGTAAAGTTCTACAACCTGACTAAACTTCTCAAAAATGTTATTATGACACATAAAAGCTAAAAGTTGGGTTGAAACCACTTTTTCTAAAACTTATGATAAAAATGGAAGTTTAAAAATTGGCCTTAAATTGTTAAAAGACGTTGGACCACAGCATGTTTAAAAATAGATAGAAAATGCCTTTTGCTATATCAATAAAATACTGGGCCCAACTGTGTCAGTAACCTGGTTAAGAAATTCAGTAGGAATAATATTAAGGCTACACGATTTCATATGGGATATGATTTAGATAAAAATGACAGCAATACAGGTTCAAAATTGCTAAAATAACTCTGTATATGCTGTATATGGAAATGACAGTGTTTGTTGGGGGAGGTGTGGAGAAAATACTATCGAGTAAAAACCTCTCTGATACAGTCCTGATAAGAATCATTTAGTGCGCTGATACCGTGTTGTCTGGGGAGGTCATTACATAAATTACTAAGAATCAGGACTAGCTTGTTTATATACTAGAGCTGAAGGATTATGAGGGTAATTTTCTAACATGAAAAGCTGTGGTAGTAATAATAACCTACAATATTAACAATCCTAATTATCATCCTAACCAGTTTTAGGAGCTGAAGGCTTTAACTGCTGCTTTCTGCTGGCAGATTTAATCTGTAGCTAATGAATGTAAATTCCACAAGTTGGCCAAACTACAAAATTAAATTCTTGAAACTTGGCCAAAATGGTCTCCTCCAGCAAAAAACATTCTGTTTATATTTGTTAAAAAAGAGTGGTGAGGCTTTACTAGAGAAATAATTTAGCTGGTCGCGTTATGGATAGTTGTCAGTGTAAATGTCCTGCAGCTGTCATATAGTGAAACTCAACTGGAATCTCTCAACATTTAACATGAACATAAACAGTTTGAAGCTAACACCTTAAAAGCTGTTAATTGAGAGTTCCGGTATTCTGACGCAGGTCGTCCTGTCATCTGTGAAGCTAACTGTGGCTCATGCAGCAACAGTGTAGAGCTATCAACAGAACATACGTAGACTCTGTGCGGACGTCGGCATACCTGCAATTTATTGTGTCCGTGCGGACCTTCCGCACCAGTCTGTGCGGTCACAACGCTGTCTTCATGTAGACGGTAATCTACTGCGCGTGTGTGGAATGTGTCTCCCCCCCCCCCCCCCCCCCCCCCCCCTTGTAACAGCTGTTTTTGTAAAAAAATAACATTACTATTTGAATATAACTTACGTCATAGTATAGTTACATATTCACATACTCTCCTGCCAGGCTCTTGGAAGCAGTAAAAAAAAAATTCTCAGGCAGTTAGCGTTTATATGACTGCCATTTTGCCCTTGAGCTCTTCATCATCTGTGACAGTGGTATTTGGCAGCTTGACATATTCCGTTTTGTGCAGTAGTCAGTGGTATAATTATTTGCATTACCACCACCTACCATGTTGGAGTGTGAACCAGAGCTATCTACCCCCATGAACAAACACAGTGCTAACTCCTCACTAACCTTCCAAGATTTGGAAGCCCAAGAGGCGGTGCCTGGGGTGAGTCCGGGGCTGAATCTGGTCAGACAAGAGCATATTGACCAACCAATCGACCAGGAGACTACATCCCTACTAAAAAATGCATGCACGATTGCTCTGTATTTCAGTTGTTTTCCAGTGTATTTATGTAATGTAACACATTTATTTAAAAGAAATGCAGAACCGTCATATAATTTGTGATGATTTAAGTGCTCAAACAGGTTTAAGGGACTGTGGACACACATACTGCACGCACCCACACTCCTGCTCAATTACACACACACACATACACACAGTTGACAAGCAGTCACATGGTGTGTTTGGCAACCCCAGGGGTCAAGTTCAACATTGTAAAGAATGTGTCTGTGCTCGGTGGCCCTCCCCCCCTTTACCCACAAGCCTTTGAAGTTTACAGGCCTACAGCCCCTCTTACCCTCTGCTGCAGAGACCAAGGGTGATTATTTGTACCCTGCAGCTTCTGTCCCAACCTCTGGGAAAGCCCCAATTCACAGTTTAGATGTCATATAGTGCCATATCTGATATTTTAGAGAGGTAAGTTCAGATTCTCAGAACTATTGTTAAGTGGATATCACTACAGGAGAACTCAATTACTACCCAGTTAATAGTGATGCCTTTGTAATGACCTGTTATAAGACCATTGAGGAACTTCTTTTGTGCTTATCAATGCTTTTAGACAAATTATGAATGACCCACTTTTTAAAACCTGCAAATTTCACTATATTGTTGACATTTGGGCAAAATAATTTTATGTTGCAAGTGCTGATACTAGCCCAAGCCTGAATATTTCTTTTTGTAACAGAGTTAAAGATACTGTTTGTGCCGATTCATTTTGAAAGAGCAACAGCCAATGGGGAAACTCCAACGCTTGGCCGGCAAACCAATGGTGTGACTTCCTCACACACTTAATTACTCACTCACGCACGCACGCACGCACGGACAACGGTATTTGTAGGGCTGGCCCTGCTGTTGCAGTCCAGCCAAAAATACAGGCTCCTCATTGATTTCAATGAGACCACTGTGTTGGCACAGCAGGAGTGCTACTGCAGATGGCTCTGATAGTATAGTAAATCTAGTAAATCTATACTGTGTAGAGTAGTGTTGTGATCGTTCTTCTGTCTGATATACCTCTATTCACCCTACTGATAGCGGACAGCAGGGTGGATACACACATAGTTCTTTACTTTATACATTGGATGTCTGTACATATGCAGTCGGCACGCTTGTAAGGCATGCACATTCACAATGGATATGAGTTGATGAGAGAATTCGGACCCTTGCAGCTTTGTGGATGTGGACAGTATTCTTTAAACTGAGTGTGAATCAGGGTGAAGCGTGTTTGGGGATGATTTGCTGCTATAAGGGCTGATTAGGTTCCCATCTGCTAATCAACAGAGCTTTGGGAAGTTCATTGTTTCAAGTGACCCATTGTGCAAAATTTTGTGATTGTTTTTAGGGCTGCAGCTATACAAATATCTTGTTTTGTCTGACCAACAGAGAAATCACAGCAACAATTAATAGAAATGAATGAAAATATAATTTTGTTTCAGCTCTAAGTGTTTTTCAACAAATGATATGAAAAAAATACAATCAAACTTGAGTGCTTTGCCAGTACATCAATATTTGCTAATAATTTGATTGTCTAACGTGATAATATTAGCATGTCAGTATTATTATTTTTTGTAAACAGTAATATTTTATTTTATGGTTCATTTTAAAATAATCCATAATATGATTTATAATTTAATTTGAAATATTTGATAAACAATAGAATCTCTATGTGAATCACATGTTAATGAAGCAAAGTGTAAGCTGTTGTTGGCAGATCACTGAACTGATGCTTGCATTAGCTTATTGCCATCATCTGTTCAACTAATGCTTCACAGTCATTGTCTCATTCACAGCTGTGTAGCTATCGGCTGACTGAGTCAAGTCCAATCATATTCATGCAGGTATACAGCACAGCTATTATAACCGGACACTATAATACTATACTATTATGCCTAAGCTGATTGTTGCCTCCACCAACCCAACCTCCACCTTCTGTGCTATTTTTGGTATTGTTGATTTAACTATAATGTAATGATCATATATGTATACAGTGTTTCCCTCAGAATTAGAGTCTATCTGTGGTGGTAGCTGACTGGGTTACACACACACACACACACACACTCGCTAACATGCTAATATGCTAACGGGCTCAATAGCTGTCCGGAGTTGGACTTGTTTGGTTTTTACAAACTTTGTTCTTTTTTTCAAGTCTTGTTGCAATTTCCTCCCAAAATAAATTTAACGTTGCATCGACAACGGTGCACTCGAGCCCTGCATGCTTGCTAATAACTTATTTGAAGAGGTCTCCGAGATTGAGTTAACTTGAATGCATCAATGCATATTAGACTTTTAAAACAAAACTATAATGCATTTCAGCATCAAGCCTTCGTCATGGAGTCAAACAGATCTCATGAATCACCTGGTCCTTTTCTAGTGGTGTTCCACCAACAGGAATCTTCCACTTGGACATGGCGTTTTGGCCGAGACAGGATGTCGACATATACAAACTACAGCAGATGGTGTTGTCATCATAGCTGAATTAAAGAGCAACATAGTGAATACAAACAATGGTTTTGGACCACAATATTCATCAAAGCTAAATTAAAGAGCAGCATAGTCAATACAAACAATGGTTTTGGACCACAATATTCATCAAAGCTGAATTAAAGAGCAACAAGGTGAATACAAACAATGGCGATGGTTACAAAAAACAACAGGATGTTCATAAAAAAGCTGTAAAATCTGGGTCCTCATTTAGGCCTGGATGTTTAGTAGCCCGTAGTTTGTCAATCCAATCCAACCACTGAAATGATCAACCATTTCAGAGCAGAACAATCAATAAAAGCACCTATCCTGATCGACAGCCAGCCAATTACAATAACTGACTCCTTCAAGTTCCTTGGCGCACACATCAGCAATAACCTGAAATGGGACCTTAACGCTAACCATCAAATGCAAAAAGTCCAACAGAGACTCTACTTCTTGAGACAACTCGAAAAGCACAGAGTCAGGAAAGGTCTACTGGTCCAGTTTTACACAGTGATCGATTACTGTCTGGTACAGAAACACATCTAAGCACACAATAAAGAAAATGGATGGAATCATCAAAGATCATAGGTCGTAAACTCCTCACACCAGACTCCATATACACACAACATAGCAACACCATCTCATGAGCTGTCAAGATCACGGATGACCCTCTCCACCCAGCTCACCATCTGTTTCAGCATCTCCCCTCTGGCAGGAGGTACAGGTGACAAGGAGGCAGGACAGAACGCCTTAACCGGAGCTTCTTCCCCAAAGCTGTACAGTTGATGAATACACAAACGTTGGTCTAATTGTATTGTATGGTATATGGAGCTGTGTATGCCTTTTCTTTTTGCACTTATGTATTTTATGTTTGCACTGGTGGTGTATGTGATATATTGTTACTAGTGCTGATTACTAGTACCGATACTGGATTTTTGGGGCCGATACCGATATTAGGGTGTAAAAAAAGTCTATCGATATATTAGCCGATAATCTTATATATTCAGAATATATACATAAACGCACATTTTTTGCACTGTAGTTGCAATCGAATGTGGTTATCAAACACTTGTGACAAAGATATGTAATGGAGGCACATGTTACAGTTTAACAAGCTTTATTGTATAAAATGACATCAGTGCACTGAGACAGTAAACTTCCCTGGGAATTTAATAATTATAAATAACTATATAAAAAACCAAAACATGTGTGTATATATATTAAACTTGAATTAAGAAAAAGGATTAGATATACATAAAATGCTGCCTATATAACATTAAAAAATTAAGAAAATATCGGTGCATATCGGACAACATATACGCCAATATCGATATATCTGTGATAGGCCAATATCGACTGATAATTGGCTGACCAATATATCGGTTGGGCTCTCATTGTTACAGCTATTCCATCTGTACTGAGATTAATTCCACGAGCCTAGCCGTGCGGTAAGACTTAAAAAACTTCCTGTTAGTTAAGTTTCCTT
Organism: Thunnus maccoyii; assembly: GCF_910596095.1. NCBI lineage: Eukaryota > Metazoa > Chordata > Actinopteri > Scombriformes > Scombridae > Thunnus > Thunnus maccoyii. The sequence continues at coordinate 4,725,387 of NC_056539.1, read as the reverse complement.
TGTCAATCACCTTTTCATATGGAAGATGAGATGTGGTCAATGCCAAAGGCTTGTAATGTGGATGGGTTACTGTTATAGAAATCCACATAGTGTCTAGCCAAAGGGTAGTTTACATTCCCTGCATGAATGGCATATTTGTGTTCTGCTAGCCTGTCCTGTAGATGTCTTTTTATTTTTCCAATGTAAAAAAAAACTTTGCAACTGGGACATTCTAGCCTGTAAAAAGCAAACAAGATTTTACAGTTAATGAAATGATTAATGGTGAACTCCTTCTGAGATGTTAAATCTGTAAATATCTTGCTATATATTACATTTGTGCAGTGGTTAGAGTGGTTAGACCTGTAGGACGTCTTGGGTTTTGGACCCAACCATGGTTGTTGGGTGTTTGGTTGAAGATGACTGTGTACCAGTTTATCTTGTAGAGTAGGGCATCTCCTGAAACTGATTAATGGTGGTTCAGGGAAGATCTGACTGATTATACCATCACTCTCTGTAATACCCCAAATCCTATTTATAATCTGTTTAATGTTTTCTGCCTCTGTGCTGTGTGTTGTGACAAATACTACTCTATCTTTTGCTTGTTTGGGAGCATTTCTTTGTAGTAAAGTTTGTCTGTCCAGGTGTTTGGCTCTAGTGTATGCTTTCTGTAGGGTTGTTTATCTATATCCATGTTCCTGAAAGCATGACATAATTTCATTGGATTTGGCCTTAAACTCCTTTTTCTGGTCACCAATTCTCCACACTCGTTGGAACCATAAGCGACATTCTCTTTGAGCCACTTAGGATGAAAGCTCTTGGCATATAGTATGATGTTTGTCTCTGTTGGTTTCCTAAATATAGATGTATGCAAGGTCCCTTGATTATCTTTAAAGATTATAAGATCTAAAAAAAAAGTGTATGATCTCCTTGCTGTAATCTAGTGACAGCTTGATGTTAGAGTTAATACTGTTCAAAAAAACATGGAAAGCTTGTAGCTCTGTCTCTGACCCGGACCAAAACAGACAGACATCATCAATGTACCGTCCCCACCAGATAATGTGCTTAAGAAAACTGTTTATTTCATGGTTTCAGCAAAGTCTTCATTTACCTAGGTATAAACCTGCAGAAGAAGGACTAAAGCAAGCCCCCATAGCACACCCTTTTGTCTGTTCAAATACTTGAAAAATGAAAATGCTATTAGTCAAAGTCCATTCTGTCAGTGGCAATAAGAAATCATTGGGTGGCGGGCAATGTTGATATTGTGGCGGGCTGCCACAAATAAACAAATACATGGGAAACTCTGTGTATATGTGTGCAAATATTTACGGGGGATTAGTTTTCCAAGCAGAATCTGTGTTACTGCTTAGATTTTTTTGAGAGCTCCCTCAAAGAGCAGAGTCTTTTCTGCCAAACCTAACTGTACAATCATTTGCTATAAATGGTCAATGCCTAGACTCAAGTGTCTGACTGAAACAGAAGCATTACATTTGTTAGCAAACTGTGACGGGAGCGCTCACTTTGCTTGTTGGCGGATGGTAGCATGGGAACACCCCAATACAGCTGGTGTCCCAGTGTTTCCAGAAGGAAAAGACAAAGGGACAGTGGGCATTCCTCGGCTTCCAGGACAGGGTTGACCCGCCAACACAGGAACGCCCCACCACAGCTGCACTCTGGGTGTAGATTTTATACTGTAGCACTGGACTGCTGTCTCCAGTTGTTAGACCCAATGCAATGTTTTTTTTCAGGCATTGTGGAGAGTGACACAGAGCTTAGCCAACGGCTAACAAGCGTAAAATTTACAGGTCAGTTTGATACATTGCAGTGACATCACATAATTATAAGTAGGCAAACAGACTTTATTTTATTTTAAACATTATTTGAATGTACTGTGTGATTTAAGTACAATCAACAACAATCAATTTGCTTATCCCAAAAAACTTGTGAACAGGTAAAATGTTTTTTCTAAGGCTAATTCTCAAGTTTTTTTTTAAAAATCATGTGTGTGCATTGATAGAGATTTGAGTGGCTGGACATAATAGTTTTTCTTTGTTTAATTGGAGGTGAAACATGGTCCTGTGCCTGTGGGATTGATGAACTTAATGATTGCATTTACTCTGTCTCATAGTTATATGGTTGGAAATCTATATTCCACAGCAGGATGTTCCCGAAACTGTCGCTGTATTAGAGAGTAATGAAACTGTAATGCTGTGGAACAGAATTGAAACAGCAGCAGCATTATTTGTGTATTTATGATAAGTAAATGTTGTTTATTTGGTGATGTACTGGTTACAATACAAGTTAAAAAGCAGCCAGAAAAATTGTCATAGGGCAGCACCGTGAAGAGGCAACACTCTTGCTCATAATACAAATATATTTGTTGAAGGGAAGAGAATTTGTCACTGACTAGTTTAAACTCAAGGTTTGCCAGAAGGACTAGTCGTGTAAAATTGATGCCTTGAGTTTCCTCTGCTTCTCAAAGGAGCCTTGTGTTCAGATCAGTGAGGATGCTGCCTGTGCAGCGGAAGTGTTCACTGATAACTGAAGATATGACAACTAGCCCGTTGTTATCTGTGCACGCCTGCTACCTCCGTTCAATCTGAATGTTTTTTTTTCTTCTATGGTGCTTTTGCTGATTTAATGAGTAACTTCAATTGACTGCTGGCGAAGCTCCGCCTCCTTATCTGCTGTTGTTTCGCCTGTCAAACGTTGTGATTGAGAATGACATGTAGGCAGTTTACAGTGATAATGGTGACAGATTTACCACTCAAAATTTGTGGCAGTTTTTGAAACATGGGTCTTTGATTTAATGGAGAAATAAACAAAAGGAGGCCTCCCTTTTCTAGCAGACAACCATTGATTTTTCTGGCTGAAATGGGTTTTATCAGCTGCAGGTACTAGCTAGCTAACTGTGAGTTGGTTGAGAAGTCAGTCTCCACTTTGCTTGTTTTAAAATGATAATCGTGTCTTAAATATGCACTTACCATGTTAAAAAACTGAGGCTAAAGCTACATGCAGAATTGTTGTTATATTGTTGCAGGGTAGCTAGTCAGTCCTAACACTATTGGTCGACATTATAAATACAAACAGTATTTGAGAGGAGACGGACAGACTGAATACTGAAAACTTGTAAATGTGTTTATCTCGCATAACGAGAACTGTGTAATGAATTCCTTACACTTTGACTCGTCTTTTTTTGGATTTGGAAAGTTGATTAGACAGACACAATTAAGTTTCTCTCTAACTGCATAGAAGTAGTTACTACATTTATATTTAGCAAGAGTGGCACAACTTCTGTAGCTCTGACAGCAGACCCTGTGAAATTTGCACAGCTGATGTAACATACCAGTGAGCTAATTATGAGCACCAGATGACATAATAACAGATCACACGGATGCCATCTTTCATACTTTAGTATTATTGCATTATGGATTTCCAAAATAAACCATTTCAAAGTATCTCAGTGAGTTGGATTGAATATTTTACTAGGTAGGGTTTTATTTTCTCTGATGATGTGTCGCTTGTGTACTTCATGAGAAGGAGAAAGCAGAGGTGTGTTTAACTCCGGTTAAATGTCACGGGATCCTCGCAGCGCTCTGATGTATTGCATTATTATCAGGGATAGCCGGGGCTCTGTGTTGCATCAGAGGTTGATATGTTTATCTGTAATCCAGGGTTAAATCTAAAGGACCTATGCTGTGGTTGAGCTTGTCTGCTATGGCCTTGGATCAGCCAGTATAAAAAGAAGGCTGATCTCATCATGGATTTGTTGTGTTAACATGTACTTAGTGACATGACCAAAGATGTAGTATTGTTGTGAAGTCAAAAGCCTGCGGTCCATGAGCTCCTTTTTATATACAAAGGAGCAGTGATATTGTCTGTTGGAAGGTGTGATGCTACAGTTGTGTTATTGTGTCTCTCATGGACAAAACTGACTGTTTAAAAAAGAATGAGAGATGTGTGTGGCAGCTTCATAACTTGCCTAATGCAAAGCCAGTCAGCAAGACAGAAGCTAATTGTTATATTAATCTGTAAAGTGTAATATGAATGCAATTTTATGAATTCTCATACTGAATATTAAACTAAAGCTGAATGTTGTTGCATGCTGCTGGTGTAGCACTCACTTTTTATTTGAAACTCAAACAACTGTGTGAACAAAGCAAAAAAAATTAAATAATTGATCTATAATCACCTGCAAAATTCTCAATGGAGTCTTATCATCACTGCAAGGTTCCCATGCAACCAACGGAGCACACAGCCATAAAATAGTCTGGCACACAACCCCCCATGTTTTTACACTTATAAATAAAGATGTAACGTGTTAATTAGTGAGCTTTTGAGCTGCTGGTAGGTGGATTTTATTTTCTTTAGACAGAGCCAGGCTGTCTGTTTCTGTTTCCAGTCTTTGTGCTAAGCTAACTGGCTTCTGGATGTAGCCTCATATTTACCGTACAGACTGGAGAGTGGAATCAGTCTTATCTACGCGGTGTTCCCAGATCTCAGTAATTACTCTGGTGAGCACAACGTTATCATAACTAACAGAAATGATGGCCAAAGCCACGGTTTCAATAAACTGGACTTATGCTTTAAAGAGCAGTATCAAGAAACAACAAAGCTGCATAATGAAAAAGACTAACAGCAGAACAAATCCAGCTGTATTGGTGACTTTTCTTGGTGTATTTCTGGACTCCCACCAAACATGTTGGAACGACTTGCGCAAACCTGAGGGCTTATACTCGTTCACACGTTTTTGGGCCAGATGGAACATGTGCAAATAATTGAAAAAGTTTGTAACTAAAGTACAGTCAATAATACAAACATAAGGACGTCCTACCTAAGCAATCAGTGTATTGGGTTAGTGTATCAGCCCAATTGTACTGACTGTGAATGTGAAGGTGCTTTGTATTACAAATATCTCTCAGACTGGTCAGTTTTTGATGTTATCAAGGCATTTTAAATGGATCAGTATGGGCTCAGGCTATTAAACGTGGAACTCAAACCATTTCAGATCCTCTCTGAATTGTAAAATATTTTGCTCTGGGTACAACAGCTTTTGAGAATCAAGAGCCTGACTGATACGAGGCTTGAGCTCCATGTCAACCTGTTGTTACACACACCCTTGGTTCCCCTCATCTACCAATCCACCCCCTTGACTTGTACTCATTGTTGATATTGTTCCAATGCTAACATACTTACATGTCTGGCTGGTGTGCCAGTTCTCTAATCTCAATAAGTCAAAGTAAAGTACCAAGCTGAGGTTTTTTCCCATGTTGACTTTATTTATTTACTCCTGGAGTCCACTTCAAGTTAACCCAGTTAGTAACTGAGTATTCCTAAAAAAAAAAAATAAAAAAAAAAGAAAAGGAAAAAAAGTACAGTGCATTCTATGAAGCAGGATTAGGGAGTAGGTTGTTCATATTAGTCTTCAGTGATCATCATCAGGTCATTAGTATAGATCCTTTGTCGACCATGAATGTACAAAATGCCAGTTAGCTGCTGAGATATTTCCGTCTGTTTTCCCGAGGGCCATGTCACTGCTACGGCTAAAAGCACAGGTGTTTCATATTTTATGTTCAATGGAAGAAATAACTATCTTTAAAGCTTTGTGGAGCTTACAAACCTCATTCCTGCCATGCCAGGGCCGTGTCCTCCAGCAAACCCTCAGCAACCTTCAGCACTTCTGCGTTCCTCTAGCCACACCCAGACTACTCCTGCCTTATTTTTGGTAACATTATCTCTCCCTTTGCTCTGCAGCCTCTGCCACAGCCTCACCAGCACTGAGTGAGGCAGGAGAAGGGAAAGACAGGAATAGAGGGAAAGGATGAGTAAAGGAAAGAGGAGCAAAAGGAATCAAGGTCAGGGAAAATAGGAAAGAAAGCAATGAGGCAGGAGAAGGAAGCCTGGAAGAGAGTTCTTCATGTTCAGTTATTTCTAGTGCACTTCACAGTATTATGCAATCCAACACACTTAGCACTGCCTCAGTCTGCACCCTTAATAATTTCCACAGAGTTTAACAGTCTGAACGAAAATGGAACAATATAGGCTTCTCAGAGGTGGTGTAGATTGCATTGCTTTACATTACACAGGTTTTGCTTTCATGATGGCCACTGGTTGTAAATGTCAGCAGTGAACGCGCTCTAATGATGGGTTGTTGTCTCCCTGTCCTCACACTGAAGAGGTGAACCATTGTTCAGACTTCTGAATGAGTGTCAGTCACATGGTCTGACCATTCAGTCCCCGTGTACTGCTGGCTAAAGCTTTGGGCTTTCTCTCTTTCAGGTCATTAGGATTAGGCAGGAATTCTGATGAATTTTACCAGTATAGGTACAGTATTTGACAGATAATTGAAACCTTCTTTCATTGTTACACAGGCAAGATGGTGCTGAGTGCCACCAGTAAGTGACATATGTCTTGAAAAATGCCTGGTCTTCTGATTGGTCTTCTGAACAAACACAATTATACTCAGTACTTGTTTCCAAAATGCATTGTGTGAATTGTTAAGGCATGACAAACATGCATTTCCTTCCTCGTAAAACCATGAATGAAAAAAAAAAGAAGAAAAGATATTCTTTTGAAGAGCATTATTTACATATGTGTTTGCTAGCTAGCACTCTGCGTCCTCCTCGCCTTTTATCATCAATGGAATCGTGTGAAAAGCAGGAATGTGTATCACATTGTACGCATTAGGGCTGCATGTAGCAATTGTTTTCATTACTGATTCATCCACCAAATTTTTTCTCAATTATTCATTCGGTCTATAAAATATCAAAAAATAGTGAGGAATTATCTTCCCAAACCTAAGATGATGCCACCACACTGCTTGTTTTCACATCAGACAAAGAATAGAGAGTTAGAGAATGTTCAGCATGTGTGCTTGAAAAGTGACTTTAAGGCAAAAATGCCAATTAATAATCGAAATATTCACCAATAACTTTCTGCTGATTGACTAATCAACTAATGTTTCACCTCTAGTGCACATACGTGAGCATCCTCATGCTTGTGCAAGTTGAGCCAAAGGTTTATCCAAAACAGAGACCTGCTCATCAAAACATAGCACCACTAGAGGTCAAAAAAAATCTCAAAGGTACCTGTAATATAGACATTTTCCTGCAACATTTGTGCTGTGTAAAGAATATACTACATTTGAAAGAAAACACAGACTTATATTTTGTATCAGTATTTAATATCTTTCCTAATCTATCTGTTCATGTCATAAAAATGTAGGCAAAGCTCTTCCTAAGTACAGTATTAACAGTATGTAGTGTTCAGTAGCTTAAAGTTCTGTGATAATTTATGCATTTGCATTTAAATGGCATATAAAAATAAATATCTAAACACTGTTTAAAGTTGTGTTTATGGGTTTAATGGGGCTTATTACTATAACAATCTCAGTTGCGTTTGGGAGTCTGTGACAAATGGTTTATGTTTTGCTTGATCTCTTCACAGATATTGTACATATACTGAGCATAGAAACTCTGAAATGTACTGTGTGTTTAGATAAAATTTATGTAAATGAGCTTTTAGAACTCTTTTTTTTTTACATGATATAATTTTGATCCAATTTAAAATCCTCTTACTGAGTCCTCTGCCTCTTGTCATTGCAGGTTCTGAGCCCATGGTACAAGGCCGTCACTGAACGTACTGGTGGTGCATACAGACTTACTACTGTGGTGAGTGACTTACAGCCAGGTTGGGCTGTAAAATGTTTCTACCTCCCTTTAGCGTCATATCTCACCAGCAGTTTGTTTTCTGAACCTGGACATGAAAATGTGAAGTAGGCACAACTCTCAAAAGACGACGCAACTTGTTCTAATGTTCTCTAATTAACGGCCTCTGATGGAACCGTCATTTGTTCCCAGTTGATATCGGTTCTAGTTGAAGTTTTACTAGAGAAACTTTAGTAGGTGGTGTTGCCATTAAATTTGTCTTTAATTGCGTTAGCATGTCAATGGCTTTTATTCCATGTTATTTGTGAGTGGGTTGTTTGCTTGAGTTACTGAGCGGTTGCTGATAACAGGACTTAATAAATGATAGCTCTCAGATTGTCATGTATTCCAGATGGAGGAATTCAACACAGATATGAGTTCATTGTACAGGAGGGTCGTGTTGCAGGATGAAGATGAAATGTAAAGGGGTTTGACACAAGATCTTCAACACTTATACAATCTAATGTAGTTCAGTGCATTTCAGCTCTGACGTTTGACAAGGATCAATACAAAAACACATTGTTGATTAAGTTGACTGGTAGTCTCTATCATGCGCCAGTGGTGTGCCACTGCTTCCCTACATTGAAACCACATTTCCCGTAAACACTGTTGCTTCCTGTTCTACTCCCCCTCCCCAGTGTTTTATATTTTTCTGAGGAGAAGAAACAGTCTTTTCACCATCAGCAACGGCCAGAAATGTTGTAAGCTTTAGTTGCATTTCCATCAGATGTGTTGTACTGGTTTTTTCTTGCTAACTCCACCTAGCAAAGGCAGGAGAGGACCCATAGAGACTGTCAGTCTGCTGGGTGATGGTCATGTTTGTTTTCATCGGGATACTCAAGGACTTTCTGTCTGACTTACTGACATTGTTCATTTGGTTTTCTGGCTGAACCGAGATGTGTTGTGACAGCTACGCTACTGCTCTCACCCGTTTTGGCAACTAGCTGTGTTAATGTCAGGTCAGGCTGATTGCACGGCTTTGTTTTCTTCACTGCAGAGCCCTCAGCTCTGTTTGTTTATTTCATTCATGATGCTGTAAGTCAGCACTGTAGTTCTTAGTCATCCAGTGTATGTGTGTTTATTTACCCAAAAAGCCTATAAGCTCTGGCGCATGGTTCTCATTTTCAGACCAGTCAGCACCAGAAACCAAGAATTTGGCCAGAAACACTATTGTGTGCTACTTGCAAGCAGCTCATAACTATGAAGATGATTTAAAGGCGCTGTGTCAGTTAGGTGCCGTTCTCATTAGGAAGAAATAGTACAAAAATAACAATCAAATAGTCTCATAGAAAAAGCCTTTTACACTGCAAGCTTCTCTTTTCTTTTTCGCATCAAGATCAAGATTTTTTGCACCAACCCTTGTCATTTAATATTGAAAAGGTAAATTGGCACTAGCTGATGATGGGCTCTAAATGTTGTACTTTTTCAAAATAAAGTACAATACTTTACAGGGAGGATTTTACAATATTTTAAAAGAAAACTGGCTGAGATTTGGTTTCAAACAGTGAGATCTGTAAAAATGTGAGGGTGATTTTATGACGCAGTTCAATGTAATAATAACTAGTCAAATTTATGTAACGTCATTTTGCATATAGCACATGATTACAGTATATATTCATTGAAATAATTAGTTACTGTAATCTTCATGTGTAACAGACACTGAGGAGGAGCGTATTGGTTTCATAAATGTGTTATTTAGTGTGTTTTGTGCCAAGGAAGCCACATAGCTCAGCTTGCTTTGGATTAGCTTTATACTGAGCAATTACCGACTTTGAAAGAGAGTTGGTAGGACAGGAGTCAAAGACAAACAACACACCCCATTTGTTTGTGCCCTGCAGAATCCTTTCAGCCTCAACTTTGTCTTAAATTTCCCTCTGACTCCTTGTGTTGTTTCACACTGGTGAAATGTTTTCCATGAGCCCAGGAGCAACACAAACAATTGTATGATAATGACAGAATAGCATTCCAGAGCCTTGATTTTTTTCCTGTGTTAGTTTATAGTGAAAGGCTACAGGGTGTCCGATCTAGACTGAGCTGTGCAAAGTGTTTTGGGAAACATCTGATTGTAGTATTGTTTTTTTTTGTTTTTTTTTTCATTTTTTATTGATGCAGTCTTGAGGAAAACTGTGCTGCTCCCACAAGGCTGTCATATGCAACAAAAGGAGAAAGAGGTCTTTTGTTTTAAAATGATTCAACCCACGGTATTGATTCAGTGGAGCAGTTTGCCTAGAAACGAGCCTGTATGCTACGGCTTTTCTAGAACGTACCGTCATTCTCCAAATACACCACAAATATGTCAGACATGTTTCCTCCAATGTGTCTTCAAGAAAGACTGAAATTCCACAACCCTGGTTAACCTTGATGCTCAAAACCTTTTTAGTGTGAGAGAGAAGAAGAAGAGGAAGAGAGAGGAGAGGAGTTAGTTCATGGTTAAACACACAAAAGGCCTTGGTGATATCGACGGTGATATTAGAGGTGCTACTGTTCTATTTCCATTTGTCCGATCTCTGGCAGAGACACAGACTTCATCACTTTGGAGCTTAGATATCACAATAACAATGATAATTTATGTTAAATGAAATAAAATATGATGGCATCTGGGCGACACATTCACCCACTACTGCATCAGACCAGGGTTTACTTGGCAGCAGGTTGTTAGAGCTGTCAGTGACTCCTCAAAGTCATCATGACTGAGTTGATTGAAGTAATTCCAATAGATTTAAATATAAATGCTACTGCGTGTGTAGTACAAATAGTGCACCACTAACTCACTGACTTCTGTGCATTTCTTTCTTATCCTTTCAGTCGGGTCTACAAATGCCACATGGTACAGTAGAGACAATCTGCATGATGCATGAGGAATCAATTTCACAGACAATAAATCAGCAATTATTTGGATAATCGATTAATCGTTTGTCATTTTTTTCACGTAGAAATGTCAAACATCCTCAGCTCGCAGCTTCTCCAATGTGAGGATTCGCTGCCTTTACTTGTCTTATATTGTAGTACGTTCACAGAATCTTTGGGTATTGGACTGTGGAAACCATTATTTATTGATGACGTTTATTGACCAAAACAATGACCAAACGATTAATCAACTAATTGAGAATAATTTGGCAGATTCAGTCAGCTCTGAAGAAATAAAAAATACTCTTCATCACTCATGTGACTGGCAGGAATCATTTACTTTTCATTCATTTTTAACTGCAGTTTGACAGCAGAACATTAGTTGTGACAATGATAAAGGAGGTACATGAAGTTTTGCAGTCAAGTAAATGATTTAATCACTTAAAACACTTGGAAATAACAAAGTGATCCTGAAACAGGTTGAGTTTATAAAGTCAGCAAGGCTACTCTCTCCTCCACCTGATGGCTCACTTAACATCCTGTGTATGAGACGCAAAAGGTGGATGCTATTAACTGTTTTCAAAGTAATCCGTATTTGTGTGTATAAAAGTATCTATGGCGCACAAGCAGGTCATTGGGTGCTTGCACAAGTAACAGAGTTAACACACACTCCAGCCTTACTCACGCCTACCCATGGTAGCTTCCTAATATCCCCTGCTGTCAATAAATAGGCTCATCCCGTTTGTCTGTCGCACTACCTCCGCTTCTTCAGTCTGTTACTAGAAATACATGCTCTCCTGGTTCTTAGGTAAGGATATGTGGATTAACGGCTTACTACAACGAAACCACTCAAAACAACAGAAAGACTTTAATCTGTGATGTGTAAAGCCCGTAGAAACTCTGTACAGATTAAAGTTAGTTGCATCTGTCGGGTGTGATGAGATGCTGTACTAATATATGAAATCTATTTTAATTTTTTCCAGATTTCATTTGATTTTTTTTCCCAAATTCTGTTTTCTTTTTTAATTTTTCTGAATCTGAATTCTGTGTTTTATGATTTAAGCACATTTCATCGGAAAAAGTATCTAATCATGTGGTGGATGAATAAAATAAGTATTCAAAATGTAATAATACATTGAATGAATTGAATATATATCAGTGAATTTGTAATAATGCAACACAACATTGCACTATTTTGTAATCAAAGAAAATGCGTCAATACACAGTACACTCAGACATTAGCATGAATAAGCACTATGGCCTGAAGTAACCTTTCACATTTTATGAGTGTGCACCATAAAAAAATAATAATCACAAAATATCATTGGTAAAACGAAGCTCATAGTGAAGGGATTTTAACAGCCATTTACCCATCCTCCCAAAGTCAGGGTGACGCCACAACCCCGTAGTGTTAGTAGGGATTCAGGGTGGCTCAACAGGGCGGTGTGCGGTCGATGCAATATTATTTATGCGTTTTTTTTTTTTGTTTTGTTTTTGTTTTTTATGAAAATCGAGGTATGTTAGTCTGATTATTTGTCACCTGAATGGAGCAGCTGATGAACACATAATCACTTTAAATTGTGTTGTGACAGGAAACAATGTTTTCTCCGTTATGAGGGTTGGGTGCCAGGTTAGCTTGTTAGCCTGGATGCTAGTTGTGGGAGGCATGCATAAGACTCATGAGAGCCCCATGAGTGAGAACTCAGCGCGAAAGATGCTCCAGAGGAGCCGCCGAACATTCAATATACCCACGTTGAAGTGTTTGATGATAGAAACTCGTTGCACCCTTGATCTTGTGTCTGACAATGGAAACACTGACGCTGCGGTTGACAATAGAAAAGTTGCACTTTGATGTCACGTCAATGGTGCAGTGTTCCTATTATCAAATGTGTTTGACATGACATTAACTGGTGCACTCCTCTAACACTAGACACGATGGTTGTGCTTTTTAGTGCACGTCCACTTGCACCTGTGCTGTAGTCATTGTCAGATCCGGTCTCACTGTGAGAATTACAAAGCAGGCAATAACCACGACTTGTTTCTGATATGTGCAACAGACTTGACCTTCTTCTTAAAGTGATTGGGATTCGGACTTCGGCAAGGTCTACTAATCCAAGCCGGCACGGCAGCTCGCAGCGAGATAACAACCTCTGATTCAGTGGCCCTCACTGACCTGCTGCATTCAGATTGACACGAGCTGCCTAGAGCAGGTTTAACTGCCCGTCAAGCGAAGCTAGCTGGCAAGGCCTACATGCTACCATCTGTCACCGACAGACAGCTAGCCTCACTGACCTCTCATAGGCCATGTGAGGCAGAGCTTGGCTTGCCAATGCAATCTGTCACTCCAAGAGACCGGTAACCCTGCAGATTGTAGTTTGTGTCTGTTGTCATTGCATCTTGCACAACTGCACTGTGGAATAACAAAACGTTTGTACTTGGGTTTACAGTGCTGTCATTTAGTATGAAAGCTTTACATACCTTTCATACCTTGTAAGGTTTCAATACGTCACTTTCAACAGTGCAAAATGAGGTGTGCTGCTGACATTAGCGTTGTCGTTTCTTAATGATGATAATAATGAACATCAGCAACCACACTGCCTTCTTAAATGAATGAGAAGGTTGGTGTTTTGCACATAACAATTCTTTTGTCAGGGTTTTATTCAGAGACATGGATTGTTGCACGCTGACAGTGAACCATCTCTGGCCTTTGTTTACAGTATACAGCAGCTGAAAACATGATCTGATTAATCGATTGACAGAAAATGGATTTTATTTTAATTAGGCTTGGGTGGTATCTATTTTTTCATACCCTCCTGACATTTCACCAGGATATACGGTATATGATGGTATTTGTGTGATAACATTGGTGATAGAAGTCATTGCATGTATGACATTTTCTAGTTTACAATGCTGTGTGTCTAATATGCAGTCAGTCTACTTAGACAAGTCTCGCTGGGTTTAAATACTTATGGCCCATAGAATAATGAGTAGATATGAAATAAGCGCCCTTCTTCTGTAGATTCTTGCTGGAGGACCCAATGACCCTTGTTGCCACGGCAGACTGACACATAAATGTGCTGAATGGAGATGATGTGCAGGTGGTGGTGGCAGATTGGCAGTTGAGTAAAATCATGTGGCTAATAAATTGCTTTTGTAGTTAGAAGAAATCATCTGGCGATATTTCCATGATTCCATATATCACCTCTGCTGTGATGTAGGGTGGCTCATCAGCGTGGTTTGCAGTATCAGTGCCTTTTTTCTTCAAGTGAAAATTAAGGTATGTTAGTCTGATTATGTGTCAGCTGAATGGAGCAACAGTACCTGATGAACACAAAGACACTAATCAATGACTCCAAACAATTCCATGATAACTTAGGGTGTTATTGTGATCGCACAGTGTGCCAGTGAAAATCATTAGTAGCCCACAGCGGCTGCTGCAGAATGAATATAGAGGAAACACTGCTTTGGGGTACGGACTAGACTATTGGTCAGATAAAACTGGCAATTTTACTTCGTCACGCAGGGATTTAGGAAAATATTGAGGGCTTTTTCACCATTTTCTGAAATTTTATGGACCAAATAATTAATTGAGAAACTAGTCATCAGATTCATTGATAATGGATATAAGTGTTAGTTGCAGCCTCAGTTGACAGTAATAAATAAAACAAAACAACAACAACAAAAAAAATAGCTGTCATTTCCCTGCAAGTGTGTGTGGAAGTAAATGTTTAAAATAGCATATGGGCCAAAGTTATCTATTTGTTATCTATGTGTATATAGATGGAGTCTGTGTCTTGGTCATAATAAAGAGAAAAAAAATCTAAGGAATCTGTATCAAGATTTTAGGTTACGTTTGTTTTAAAATGACTAAAGACCAAAATATCAAAATATTGTTCCAATTTTTGTAAACCTCTGAATATTGATATCAGTATCAGTGTAAAAAATACTGCCTGGTTTTGGCGGCATTTTAAGGAATAGACCCAAAGCAACAGCTCTCAGACAGATTTTTTAAAATAAATCAAATCAAAACGGTATTAGAGCAGCAGACATCACAACTTTGGTGTCCTTTATGTATAAATCAAACAAAGCTTTTAAAAGACATGAAACCTAAATGATGGTTATCATCATCACAGACCTGGAGAGACAAAGGAACACACATGATGCAACGCGGCACATCAGTGTGGTATGGCAGTGTGTGAGGGAGTGTGTTTCAGGGCATGCACCTGCCATCTAAAGAGGCCTTTTTACACATACAGGCTGTGACATTAATAGAATAAAGGGGTCAGACTGTTCCAGTAAAGTCAACAGCTTCTGTTATTAACACAAGCAATGCCTTTGTTATTTTAAAACAAAATGGCCATTCACATACTGCCACAAATACAGAGTTAAGTAAGTTAAAAGAAATATGCCCACACAATGTCAGGATGCTATGATGTACACGTAGCACTGGTGTAACAGTTTCTGTTTATATAATACAGCAGTAGGGAACATAAGCTGTAAAGCGGTGATTTCTTTTGGGGAAAAATAGGAATAGCAATCAAGAATGTGTACTTAACCAGTGTTACTACACGGTCATTGCACAGTTAATTTGTCCATCGAGGCTCAGCAAAGTAACTCATTTACTTTACAGCTTCCGGAAATAGTTGATTTAATCAATTAGTCAGTCGACTGAAAACTAATGACCAACTATTTTGATAATAGATTATTTGTTTTAGTGTTGTTTTTTAAAGAAAAAAAAGATAAAATTCTTTTACTTCAGCTTCTTAAATGTGAGTTTTTTTCTCCTTTTATCATAGTAAACTGAACATCTCTGGGTTGTGGACTGTTGGTCAGGACTAAACAAGACGTTTGAGGTTGCATCTATTTCTTGACATTTTATAGACCAAACGCCTAATTGATCAGTCTAGAAAATAATCAACAGATTAATGAATAATTAAAATAACTGTTAGTTGCAGGCCTAATTGACTGTGTAATAATTTACAGTATAATGCTTTGCAGTGTCTTTAATTTCGCAGTGTCTTTAATTGAACGTTGGCCTACAGGCTACCAGATTTAAGTTGGTGTTAAGGTATGTTCATGACTTCATACAAATTCATACAAATAATTGACAGATTAACCGATAATGAAAACAATCGTTAGTTTCAGTAGTTGTGACAAATGATTAGTAAATGTGTTAATAGATATATAGTTAAATTTGCTGTGACAGTTAGTAGCACATTACCACATAAGATGTATTTATCACAGTTAGGTAAAACCTTTGATTGGATATGTCATTAGCCGTGTTGAAGTGAATGAATTATGTACACCAGCTGATAACACAAGGCAAATGTGATTTACTTAGTGATATTGATTTCATGTTGTGAGGGACAGACGTTCCCTCACTCATCCGTATGAATTGCATTCTCAGGAATGTGTCACATTACTGCACAGTTTCTGCTGCATGTGTGTAATTGTCATGTCCCGATTTTTTCTTTTGGTGTGATTGTTTGTCTTTGTTGGTCTCTCTCTCTCTCTCCCTCCCTCCCTCCCTTCCTCTCTTGCTGTGACTTGATTTAAGATTTACTGTACAGGCCAGTTTGCCACTGGCAGCAGTCACAAGGGGAGAGAGAGAGAGAGAGAGAGAGAGAGGAGGGAGGGAGGGAAGAAATGCAGAGACAGAGATTCCCTTCTCCTCTCCCATCCCCCCACTGTTCTCCCACACTGTCAACATAGAGGATCTGGCTGTAGCTGGTGGCTCCACAGCACCACTGCAGTGGGATGGTGGTGGAGGGAACTGCAGTTCACTGTTTACAAATCTCTGGTCATCCCCAGGCAGTGCTGCTACTGTCTGCTGGGATTTAAGCAGAGGGTCTGACTGATCTGTGACTCAACAGTCTGTAGGTTTTCATTTCAGCCAAACACAACAGCAAGTGATTTTACTTTATTTTTATGCAATACTATGCCCCCCCCCCCCCCCCCCCCCCCATCTCAAAGAAATCAGCTGCTGTCTTGTTTGATTCATAAATTATGAATCTCCCTAGAGAAATATATTTGGACAGTTCAGTGGTTTCAGTGTCTGTTCTAGTTTTTAAGATTTATCTTTGTTAAAACAAGAAATGAGATAATTATTTCCACAGTTTCACCGCATTCAATAATATTTTGTCTGTCTGAGTAACAACAACAGCAACAGTCAATATAATGATACATAAAAATATAAATGCATTAAGCAGATTTGTATTGGAAACTAGTTGACCTCAAATTCCATTTGACTTAGGCCTGAATAATTTGAGGGAAGTACCTAATAGTGATTTTTATGACCAATAATGCGGTTGTAATTAAATGGAGATTATCTTCTATGTATTAAACATCAGGCAATAGATTAAACATATTTTGAATAGCTTTTTAACATGAGCATAATCACAATCTTATAAAATAAGTGAAACTAGTAAAGCTGAGTCGTCCGCATAGAGAAAAAGATTACATATGCAAATAGCAAAGAACCTAGGACGCTTCCCTGCGGCACACCAATATAAGTCAATTCAGTTGTATTTATATAGTGCTAAATCACAACAGAAGTTATCTCAGGGCACTTTTCACATGGAGCAGGTCTAGACCGTACTCTTTAATTTACAGACACCCAACATTCCTCCATGAGCAGCACTTGGCGACAGCAGCAAGGAAAAACTCCCCTTTAACAGGAAGAAACCTTAAGCAGAACCAGGCTCTAGGTGGGCGGCCATCTGCCTTGACCAGTTGGGTTAAGAGAGAAAGAGGAAGAGAGGGAGAGAGAGAAATAGAGAAGCACAATAATAACAATAACAGTAATATAAATATGACTAAAAATAACAGTAATAGCAGGCGTGGGTGGCAAACAGGACAACAGCAGCACGGGGTCTGCAGCCATGACCCAAGGAAACCCACGATCCATAACCAGGCAGTCTGTGACCATGATCCTTAGAACCTGCAAGACAAGAAAGCACAAAAACCCTGGGGAAGAAGCCAAGCTAGTAACATGCATTAATGGTACATGAATGCGTACAGATGGAGAGGGGGAGGAGGAGAGAGGAGCTCAGTGCATCACGGGAAGTCCCCTGGCAGCCTGGCCAGTCCTAACTATAAGCTTTATCAAAAAGGAATGTTTTTAGCCTACTCTTAAACATAGAGAGGGTGTCTGCTGCCCCCCCCCCCCCCCCCCCCCCCCCCCCTCCGGACCGAATCTGGAAGATGGTCCCACAGGAGAAGACCCTGATCATTGAAGGCTCTGCCTCCCTTTTGTGTTCTAGTGGGGTAATAGGGTACTATGAGCTCTTTAAGATATGATGGTGCCTGAACATTAAGAGCTTTGTAGGTGAAGAGAAGGATTTTAAATTCTATTAAGATTTTACAGGAAGCCAATGCAGTGAAGCTAAAATGGAAGAAATATGATCTATTTCTCTAGTTTTTGTCAGTACACATGCAGCTGTATTCTGGACCAGCTGGTTCAACTTGAGAAATAACTGCTATACAGAGGAAAACTACTGCTCTAGTTTTCTCATCCATACCAAACCTACTTATCTAGAGACCTGTTAGGGCAGCCTGATAATAAGAAATTACAATAATGAAGCCTAGAAGTAACAAATGTATGGGCTAGTTTTTCTGCATCTTTCTGAGACAGGATGTGCCTGATTTTTGTTACATAGGTGAAAAAAGGCAGTCCTCGAAATTTGTTTTATGTGGGAGTTAAAGGACATATCATGATCAAAGATGACTGCCAGATTCCTTACGGTGGTGCTGGAGGCCAGGGCAATGCTATCTAGAGTAGTTATATCATTAGATGATGTGTTTCTAAGGTGTTTAAGCACAATAACTTAAGTTTTGTCTGAGTTTAGTAGCAGAAAATTGCAGGTCGTCCAGGTCTTTATGTCCTTAAGGCATGCGTGGAGTTTAGTTAACTGGCTTCATTGATAAATATAATTGGGTATCATTTGCATAACAATGAAAATTTATGAAGTGTTTCCTAATAATATTACCTAAAGGAAGCATATATAAGGTGAATAGTTGATTTCTCAAACCTCAGATAAAGTGCTATCAACTATTTGACACCTATCAGTCAAATATGACTGAATCCACTCACAAGCCATGCTATTAAAACCCAGAGCTTTTAGTTTAGTGAGCAGAATCTGATGGTCAACAGTGTCAAAGGCTCTCTGGAGGTCTGATAGTATCATGCCACAGAATTTACCCAAATCATCCTCTTTCCTTATATAATCAGATAGAAATAATAAACGTGTCTGTTGAGTGTGGCTCTCTAAAACCAGATTGCATTACATACAACAAATCAGTATTGCAAATTTTGCTATTACTTTTCTCATGTATTATTTTCTCCAAAGACTTTTGATATGATTCCCAAAATAGAAAGTGGTTGATAATTTCCCTCTTCTAATTTGATCCCTTTCTTATACTTTCTTGCAAGTTTCAGATCTTTTGGGACTCTACCAGACTTAATAACATGAGTGAGATCGGTGAAATATGTTAAGCAGCATCTTTTAGAAATCTGGCAGGCATTTCATCTAGACCAGTTGCTTTATAACATTCAAGATCTTTCAATAGCTTTAACACCTTGTCCTATGGAACCACAGAAAGGTCAAATGAGTCCGCTACTGCTCCCAATTGTGAATAATAATTAAACATTGATTTTCCATCATACATCCCAAGGTTGCCTGGCAGCCTTTCTACAAGTTGTTTGGCTCCAGATGTACAAAAAAGGCATTAAACTTATCTGCTACCTTTGATCTATAAGAGGAAAGCTCACCATTAATGTTGAGACAGATATTATTTGCCTTAGTCTTAAGTCTTTTACTGTACCCTGTTTGTGTCAGAGACTGCCAAAGTTTCTTTGGGTTACTTTTGTGTTCAATTATTTTATCATGGACAAATAGCCCTTTACTCTCTCTGATCTTCTTTTGCACCATATTTCTCCGTTAGCGTAGTATCAAAAAGCTACTGAAGCTACCTTTGTGCCGTCAGCAGAGTTAGAAAAGTTACAAGCCAATGTAGAATGGAAGTGGTTGCTGTAAATTACAGTGCATAGTTGTGCATCACATTGGTTGAATTCTGCCTTCAGTAAACTACAGAGACATTGTTAGCGGCATGTTGTGTCCGTATCATTTACTAGCTTGGTAACAGTATAAAACTGATTTGTAGACTGACTCAGTTTGTATGTGCTTTTTGTATGTCTTTTCTATTTATTTTAATGAAATGTCAACCTGACCAGGGACGTTGACTTGTAGCCATGACAGTTGAATCCTATTGCTTTTACGTAGTCAGATACATACTCCACTTACATAGTGTAAGTGGAGTTCAAACTTACACACTCATTCATAAAAAAAGATGAAATAAATGGAGTTTAATACAACACCAACACACAAATGAACTCTTCTCTGACACAATGTAAACAACAATCAAGTTTAACACAGGTGGTATTTATTACAGGACTGTTGTATTTGTATCGTATATTTTTCTGTAGAAGTGTAACGTGAGATGTCTCCAGTTGATCTAGATGATCAGTTTCACAGCCAATCAAGACTCTTTTAATTAGCTGTTACTGAACAAATTCTGAGACTGCAGTATTTTCTACTGTCATACAGGTCTGTCATAAACACACACACATAAACCACTAATTGCAGGGGTGTGGCAAGTTTTTAAAGTCTACCAGGCGACTGAAAGTATGCAACTGTTGTTAAGTTGTATAAGAAGTGAAAGCAGCCCAGCAGCTGCTTATGATTTAATAATAGGCCTGATTTAGAGGACAGTATGTCTGCAATGTTAGTGTTTGATAGGGCGGCAGTAACAGCTCATTTCACCATTACTAGAAGTTGCTCATTAGCATTGGGCTACTTTTGTGGCAGTGTTTGTAATGTGATTAAGTTACATCAGAGTTGAACTTCCTATCTGTGTGGTAGCTTGCATTATTTTGTCTACCCACCCTTCTATATCTGACCCTCAGAACAATCTACTTGCTGACAGTTGTCTCCATGGAAAACACAATCCTCTCCCATAGATAAATATTGCTGAGCCAACATGTCATAGGACAAGATCACCTCTTCTGCTTTCTCGGACACTGAGCTGTTACCTGTCTCCTGGGTCATAAACAGATCCCGAAACAGCTCAGATATGGCAGCAGCCTTACTCTCCTGTGAGGCCGAAGCAGTCTGCCATCTCTGTCTCTAGTGTGGAGTCTGCTACCGCTGCTGTTGTGGCTCAGGATTAGCAAAAACAACTAAACTTATCAGTGGTCACAGGAGTAGACACACTAACTTCCACAGTGCTATGTGTATTCTGTGAATATGTCCTGTTTGTTGTTGCAGTTTGCCTTCAGGTTATCATTAAAGATTAATCTCATCTCATCTTCCTCTTCTAATTACCAGTGGAAAGTATATAAGATGATAGCATCGCTGTGTGAAATTCCACAGTTTGCTACTCGTGTTAGGTGGTCAGAAGAGGCTGGTTTAGCTCTGCCCTACTGTGTTTGACATTATGCAACGTGAAGGCCAAAGGTCATGTTAAATGTTTTTCTGTGCCAGACAACAAAAATCTAATATCCTGGGAAATTAAATGTATGCCCAGGAGACGGTGTTTCATCCACTTAAATGCCATTAAATGCACAGAATGTCTCCTCCTGGGAGAGGGGGGCTGCAGACACTGAGCTCCAGGCATTACGTGGCTGATTATTCTCAGGGGAAATGGGCTTTGAGCTGGTCCTTATTTGGAATCAGCTCCCTGCCTCTGAGAGTTTTCAAAGTCGTGGCTCCCAATCTTTTTGGTTCATGAAACCATAGGCTAAAGTATTGTTGAATCATGCCATGAGGCGTCACAGTCCTGTTGATTTTTCTTTTCTTCCTTATATTTTTCAGTTGAGTAGTTTGGATTGGTACCAGAATGAGTGCATTAGATTATTTATAGTGGAGGAAAAGCAGCTTGTGGTGGAGGCATGATTTAACAGTGAAAACCCATTTAACACTTAAGAAGAACAGTAACAGAACAACTTCAGAAAATATCAAACATTGTCAAACATTGACTGAGGTCACAAAATTGTCTAAGTTGTCTAAGTTCATCAAAATTTTGTAATTCCAGACAACTGGTACTACATATGTGCTGTTATCATAACAGCCTTAGATTAGTTTCAGACCCACTGAAAACACCCAGCTCTCTTTATTTGAATGAGGCCAGTCCAGTGAGGCAGCAGGGTGCACACAACACACCCCATCCGACAAGGCAATGGCCAATCATCTTTTATCCACCAAAATAGGACAGTTTGGTACTATGACAACACTGGTGTGAAATGTTGTTCAGGCTAGGTGAAACATGTTGTGAAGTGTCTGAGGGTTGTATTAAGGACGTGCCTGATGCCAGATTAATCCGAGTACTCAACTAGGATCCCATTACATGTGATCTGTACCTGGAAACATTATCGGGATAATGACATCCGATCTATGGGTCTTTGTATTTACATCTAGTATTAAAATGCGTTCTATTTTCTCAATTATGCCCACATAATTAGCAAATTAGCTAGGCGGGGCTGGTGGACTTAACAACAAACATGGTGCATCCCAGGTCATGGAAAACAAAGCCGTGGATTGGTGTTCATTATTTGTGAGGGCAGATTTCTAGCTACTGCTACTACTTGTAGCTTTTGACAGGGTGCTTAAATTAGCTGGAGTGAAAGTGACCTTTCAAGTTGCTGGGTGGAATTTAATTTATTCTTATGAATGTGGCCACAATGTACAGATTACGTCTCCACCTGCTCTGGCTGATCCAATCACAATGTGTTCTTAGTGCATTTACACCTGCATTAACGTGTGTTTTTTTTCTTATCCAGATAAGTTATCAGGATACAGATGGCGTGTTGATACCAGGTGTAAATGGGTCTTTTATTATTCTGTAGCAAGGAAGAGCTTGTCTGTAGCTTCTTGGCGAGCTGACACGAGATAGCAGGAAGAAGTGGAGTTAGATGACCTTTCAACACGTTCTTGACTTTTTCTCAAGAATGTGGCCAAACTATCCAGCTTGCATTTACACCTGGCTGAGATCCAACTACAACACAAGCCAGATCTTCAGATGTGGTCTGGTCAATCCAATCACATTCTGATTGTCTGCGTTTACATATATGCTTTGACAGCGGCTTTTCTTATTATCCAAATAAGATATCAGGATACACATTGCATGTTCACAACAGGTGTAAATGGAGTCTAATTGGACATGTCTTGTTATTCCAGCTGAATGAATAATTGAATTTTAAATGGATGAAAATAGCTGATACCATAATGTTCATATTCATATAAAAGTCTTCATTGTATTGGGGACATATTAAACGTGTTGTCGGGATAGTGGTGAGTGTTCACTGATAAATCTCTCTCTTTTTTTCAGGCTTGGTGTGTGCGTGCTGACCTCATGGTGTAACAGGAGTAAAGATGAGCATTAGCAGTGATGAGGTCAATTTCCTGGTCTACAGATACTTACAGGAGTCAGGTATCTCTCTCAAGCCCTAATATTTATCATGCTTGCATTTTTATTATTTTAAAATGTTCAGACACTGCTCTGATTTAGTGATTGTTTTATTTTCATTTTTATTATTACTATTTTTAGGTGCAATTTAATACACAATCAGTTTATTTTATTATTTATTTCTGTTTTTCTTTTTTTTTGTGTGTGTGTGTGTGTGTTTATATATTGTGTACACACTACCAGATCTGCAAGTAGTTTTTTCAAATTGTCATCACTAAATGACTAAAGAGAGAAATGAACATCCGTTGGGTATGTAAGCTTGTAATATTGGTATATAGCAGGAACCTGAAAGCTGCATTTTAGCTTGTTTGGTCAACCTGTACAAAGTGTATACACAACTTCCTGTGTTTGAAAGGCAGAACATACTGAAGAGAAGTTGACACCACACACACACACACACACACACACACACAACTATATGGAACAGATGGACAAAAAGCACTTAATGTCTGCAGTGTTATGTACATCAGAATGAATCATACAAACAGGAATGAGTGGGACAGAGTGAGGGGCGGTTTGCTACTGTTTAATCAATCAGAGATGGTAAATAGAGTGCATTCATATAGCACTGTTACCCTGAGAGCAGCGCAGAGGGTTTTACAAAACATCCCTTCCACCCACGCACCTGCACACAGGAGTAAATCTGGGGTCAAGTGGATAGATGTTCGTGACTATTAGTAAAACTGGGCCTCCTACCTTTTATAAAGCCCTTTATGTGAGGATCTCTGCAGGTGTGACAATAACCTTTATGTATCTTTGGGGAGATATGCAAACCAAAACTCTCATATCACTGCAAAGGAGCTGTCAGAAGGCTGAGCTTAGCTGGTGCTGGTCTACTGTTATATGTACACCGTGCATGTCTATAACTTTCCTCCCCCTGCATTATTATATCACATCATACGTTTTTAAGGCTCATGATGGCTCACGTAATTCAAAACATCCTGTCACAGTTGTGTAGTATTTCATCTTTAATTCAAACACACAACAAAAAAAACCCCTTTTTGCATAAAAGGGTTTGTTTTTGTCCAGGTTTTTTCATATTATCATGTTATCATGCATACTCATTTTTCATACATAGAAGGGAACTGTTTACCTTTTGAAATTGGCTCTGTGATCAGCAGACGAGCATACTCTGTTCTGATTGGATACACTGGAAGCTGCGTCTTGTCGGACTTCCGGATTTCACTTCTTTTTCTCTTTCTTTTACTTGTTCATCTTCTCAAATACATTTGTACATGTTCAAGCCCAAATCTGATCCAAACATGAGAATGGACAACTTAAACAGGGGTTGAAGGTAGAAAAAAACATCACAAAGAAGTGTTCAGAGCAGGCTGAAGCCCTGACTTTTGACTTGCAGGGAGCATTTCTATTTATGTTAACCTCAAGGTCTGGAACTTTGACCATGTTTAACATCTGACATCATAACAGAATATAAATAACAGAAAATCAAAAAAAGCAGAATATGTCCCCTTTAAACGTACCTTTGAAAATATTTAGCATCTAATTTTTGTGAGTACAGCAAATGTGTGTCTAAGCTACGTTGGGTTGACAATAGAAATTCCTGTGAGGTCATGTTCCATTTACTAATTATAACATCATGAGAGGTTGGGCAACATAACTGATATACAACATTTTATTGATTTGTCATTTGTTCATTGAATTGATTACGCATGAAGTGCACCAGTGCAGCTGAAACTATTATATTATAGTTATCTGTATACTGTTGACAGCTGTAGCCAGATGCTTTTTACAACCTCAGAGAGAAACATGGTAGCCTGAGTGAGAAATGCTCAAGAATGTGCAGTGGTCACAATGCTGTAAATGCAGAATGCCTGTTCTTACAACAATAAAGCCTGTGGTGGAGTCAGGATGTGTAAACATATCCTGACTGAATACAGACTGTTAAGACTGCAAGGAAGAACATTCAGAATGTATACCCTACCCCATTTATATGTGTTGAAATTATGACTTGATGTCTACAGTGTGTCGTTACCTTTCAGTGTTCAAAACACACTCTGTCCTCTCCTCTCTGCTGCTCCTCAGGGTTCTCCCACTCAGCGTTTACGTTTGGTATAGAGAGTCACATCAGCCAGTCCAACATCAATGGTGCTCTGGTTCCCCCTGCTGCCCTCATCAGCATCATCCAGAAGGGCCTGCAGTACGTCGAGGCTGAAGTCAGCATCAATGAGGTGGGACACAAACAGGATCATGCGAACTTCTCCTCTCTTCTCCCCTCTCTCTTCTCAGTTTCCTCTAACTGTTCATCTCTCTCTGTAGGACGGCACGTTATTTGACGGGCGGCCCATTGAGTCTCTGTCCCTGATCGATGCGGTGATGCCAGACGTTGTTCAGACGAGGCAGCAGGCATACCGGGACAAAATGGCCCAGCAGCAAGCTGCCGCTTCAGCGCCAGCATCGGCCACTGGAGGCAACATCGCAGGCAACGCCAAGAACGGAGAGAATACTGCCAACGGGGAAGAGAACGGAGCCCATGCCTTAGCTAGTGAGTACCGTTTTTAAAAATAGAGAAAGGATGTGCGATGATGAAGCACTTCTCAAGTATGAAAGTTCATTCTTGACCTCAGAAATATTATGCATTTTTATAACTTACATGATTGAACTATTATTAATCATTCTTACTTTACTTATCACTCATGTACAATGGTAAAGAACTGAAGACCTGATGAAAGTTTGATTCCGGATTGCTTACTTGTACCCATCAACCTCTCAGACAACCATGCAGACCTGATGGAGGTGGACGGAGACGTGGAGATTCCTCAGAACAAGGCTATGGTCTTGAGGGGCCACGAGTCAGAGGTCTTCATCTGTGCCTGGAACCCAGTCAGCGACCTACTGGCATCAGGGTTAGTCACCTTCCCTTTCCTACCATTCTCCTCTCACACCGGCTTCACACTGCGTGAATAAAACAAGTGAACAATACTGCCATGCTAGTTCCATCCTCGCATACCTTGATTTCAAGTGAACAAAGTCAGACAGAAATAGTGGGCTACAACTTAAGATTATTTTTATAATTAATTGATCTACTGATTATTCTTTCAGAAACTAGTAAAAAAAAAAAAAAAAAGCCTGTCCCATTTTTTCCAGAGCCCAAGATGATGTCTTCATATTGTCAAAACTTTGTACACCTTTGAGCTTTACCTGTGTACCTGTAATGCATATCAGTAGAACACAGTTCAATGCATGGAGCATCAGTTAGATTTTTTATACATAATGCTGTACACATTTACCACATATATCAATATTGGACAAGTATTTTTATTAACGTTGTGATAATGATTACCCAGCTGAAAGATGACAAATGATGAATAATCCTTCACTGCTCTGACTCTAAATTGAAACAACGAATTGTCGATTAGGTGAATGTTCTCATGTCTTGCCTGGGTCCAGACCTTTGAATCTGCCCACTCCACCAAGTCGACTGATTCTGGTTTGACATCATGACATTAAACAGCGGTTTCTTGGTTGAAAAAGCAATCGATCTAATGAACACCGTTGGGTGACTAACACCACATGTTAGTGGTGATCAGATTGAAATGAGTCCCCCTCCCCTATGGAAATCAGTTAGAGGCAATGTCAGACTGAGGATGGAAATGGAGTTAAGTCAATTTTATTTATATAGCATCAAATCACAGCACAAGTTATCTCAGGGTACTTTTCACATAGAGCAGGTCTAGACCGTACTCTTTAATTTACAGAGACCCAACATTCCCCCATGAACAAGCGATTGGTGACAAACCAAGAAAAAACTCCCCTTTAATGGGAAGAAACCTCAAGCAGAACCAGGCTCTAGGTGGGCGCCATCTGCCTTGACTGGTTGGGTTGAGAGACAAAGAGGGAGGGGGAGAGAGAGACACAGTGAAGCACAACAACAACAATAATAGTAATAACTAATAATAATAATAATAATAGCAGGCGTGGGCATCAAGCAGGTCCATGGCAGCAGGCGGTCTTAAACCATGACCTGAGCGTAATGAGTTGACAATTCTGTCTGATATCTGTCTGATAGCAACCTCATGTCCCACCAGTGGATAAAATCCATTGCATTGGAACACTGGAACCAGTGATCTCTATGGAAACATGATTCATTTGATGTCTGTGTGTTCTCATAACAGCCAGATGGACCACTATGACAATCTGACGTATGTGTATGTATCTGCTTCAGGTCCGGTGACTCGACGGCTCGGATCTGGAACCTGAGTGAGAACAGTACAAGCAGCTCCACACAGCTGGTCCTGAGACACTGCATACGAGAGGGAGGACAGGACGTTCCCAGCAACAAAGACGTCACCTCGCTAGACTGGAATGTAAGAACCCACACACACACACACACACACACACACACACACACACACTCTCATTTAATGTATTCATTCAAAATACAGGACCAGGTGAAAGTTGTGGGAATAGTAGGAGCATGTCTGTCCAACAAAACTGCTGTTTCACATTGTATCACGTCACTTCAGTCTAAAAGTATATTCATCTAGTGAGTGATACATTGATGTTTAACAGCAAATCAAACATTGGAATGGTATTTAATAAGCAAAAACAACACATGCTGTGTACTTGATGTACTGCATGTAGACACAGTGCACCAGAAAGGCAAATTACACCAAATGCTTCATCACAGAACGACTCCCCAAGCGTTCTGAACATAACTGTTGATGATATCTAACAGTGGAAGAGTATCAGGCAGTGGAATTTTCCTTTAGTTCAGCCAATGGGCTGTGAACCTGAGCCAAGGGCAGAGGCAAAAATTTCCTGGAAAGCCTCCACGCTGATGGAAAACACAGGCCTCTCTCATAAGACCAGCTGCATCACAGCAAATATAACTATGTTCATTCAGCCTGCACTCTTAAAAAAGAGGACGTGGAACTGTAAACTTCTCTAAATTGGATTTGTCTCACTGGCACACACACTCTGAGACATGCTTACACTCCTTACACTCCTCTCTCTCTCTCTCTCTCTCTCTTTCCCTCTGACAGAGCGAGGGCACGCTGTTAGCAACAGGCTCATATGATGGCTTTGCTAGAATATGGACGAAGGATGGTAAGCTGACTTCAATTCATTCATTTCTAAGGAAACTGCATTATCAAAAATTGGGAGGGCCATCATTTTTCAAATTTATGAAAATGTAATGTAAAAGTGTATTTCCTTACAAATATATACTTTTGAGCAAGTATTAAAAAATGAACATCAATGTTGCTGTGGAAACCATAATAATAGATTGTAGTGTAGTGTTTCCTGTATGCCACATGGCTAAGTTATATCCTTGAACAATGCTGCCACCTAGAGGCATGTTCACATACTGTGGCTAGGTCAGTTTGTTTGGGTACTGTGTAAGTTTACTCATTTTATGTTATTTAGACCCTTTATGGCTTTCTGTTGTTGTTACTCAGATTTTGTTCTTTTCTGTGTGTTCTGTCCTGCAGGCAACCTGGCCAGTACACTTGGCCAACACAAAGGTCCAATCTTTGCCCTTAAGTGGAATAAAAAAGGCAATTTCATCCTTAGTGCAGGAGTAGACAAGGTATACCATCATGACCATAAATTAATCCAAATATTGACTAATTTGTAGCGTGATTTCTCATGAAACATTTGAGTAAATAAGCAAAGATCAAGAAAAAGCTGTACTGTGTCGTCTTTGTTAGCACTAACTGTACATGCACATGTGTCCTGCCAGACAACAATCATATGGGATGCCCACACAGGAGAAGCCAAACAGCAGTTTCCCTTCCATTCAGGTATACAAACATCTTCACCGCTCTACTCTTCTCACACCAGTCTCACAGTTTATTCTTCATCTGCTAACTGCTATCTGCTCAATCTGTCTGCCTCCCACAGCTCCAGCGCTAGACGTGGACTGGCAAAGCAACAATACATTCGCCTCTTGTAGTACAGACATGTGTATCCACGTCTGTAAACTGGGACAAGACAGACCCATAAAAACATTCCAGGGACACACGGTAAGGGGTGTGTGTGTGTGTTTGTGTGTGTGTTTGGTTCCAACACATTGATAGGTGTGTGTATGACTTAAAGCACCCATAGCAGAATGAAAAGAGTTTAACCTTAACCTGGTCTGAATAAGATTTGGATGAGTGTGTTTATAAGTATAAATTTAGCATTATGGTTAATTCAAATGCCCTTAAGAAGAATTTATTGATCATTTTGCAATTTTTTTGCATTACCTTCAACCTAAATCTTTAATGGTACGTAGAACCTTGGAGAGACGAAGGCTAGATGATATACTAACCATATATACTGTACATACATAACAAACCTCTGGCTTCTGAGATCTCTTAAGTGCATGCTTGATTAAATGGGGTGATATATTGTATTGCACAACACTTGGCTGTGAAAATAGTGGCTAACATTAAGCCATGTATTGCAATATTGGAAACTCAGATCAGGCAATAACCTTCCATCCCCATTGTGCTCTGCTATGTGAAAGGAAAGTTCATGGAAAGTCCATCTTTGGAGCTTTTTTATGCAGGGCTGTACAAAAACCTGCAGTGTATATATGAGTTACAGAAGGTTAAGTACATAACAGTTACAAGGAAAGCGAAGCAGGCTGATGCAAACTTTTGAAAATAATAAACTCAAGTTTGGTAATTGTTTATGCTAAAATTGATAGGATCTTGAGCTGATTAAAGAGAGGAGCTGAGAAGTATATGGAGATTTAATTATAATACCTAGACACTGTATACATACTGGCTAAGAAAAGCGATTTGGAATCCAAGGGTTTGTTGGATTGGGAGGTAACTCAGACAGTTCTTTTGTCTGGTTGAGTTAACAGACTGTGACTGATATTTAATAACTGGTGGGAGGCAAGAGATTTCCACAGTGAAACTTTAAAGTAATATCTTGTGCTGAAATCAAATGAGAGAACTGTGGTGCTCAAAGAAGTGAGAATCAGTTATGTTCAACTCTTAGCTGAAGGCCCTCATAGGTGGTGGTGAATTGTTTTGGCTGGTTGCTTTGTTTCAAACTGTTTTAGAGAGGGGTTCAAGCAGATTAATGGTCATTTTAGAGGTTGTGTTGCATTATACAGAAAGGTGTTTGTAATATTTAGTCTACCCTTGTTGAAGTAAAGAGTTCTTTTCTTTGCTGTCAGGTAAAGATTTCTCCCAGGGTTTTAACTGCCCATGTTTGGACTTGAGATAAATGTAAATGCACATTCATTCATTCATTCATTCATTCATTCATTCATTCATTTTGTGTAGGAGAGGACATGAATGCAAGTCATTAATAATACTTTCACTAGTTGTGTACTTCATCTCTCTCTTCTTTCTCTCCAGAATGAAGTAAATGCAATCAAGTGGGATCCCACAGGGAACCTGCTAGCCTCCTGCTCAGACGACATGACGTTGAAGGTGAATAGGGCTAAACCTGCTGAAATATTGGAGATCTTGTGTTATTAATATCACCTGCTACCCTTGACATGAAAGCACTAAGCCATAATGACAGTAATGATTTATGATAACTGGGAACTGATTCTTTTCAGCCCTGAAAATGACCTTTAAACTTGAGAGATTTCAAACATAGAGCTTAAAATTAAGTATAATGCTAAACTAAAACAAATGCTCAACATAATTTTTTTCTCTGCTCTTACGTGCTTCAATTAAAGATGTTATCCTCAAATTGTCACTTGAATGGTGTTAGGAAGGAGGCAGAAACTCACAAATATGAAGATTCTCAGTTGGTCAGATACCGATGATGACAAAGTGGTCAAATAACTGTATTTACTGGGAGTTACTTGTGCGAGCTAATGTGCTAACAAGTGCTGTAACACTTGTGCACCTGTGATATAATGATGAAATAAACTGAAGGACAAAGTTGTTGACTTTTTCTTTGGGGTTTCGTGTGTTTTCAGATCTGGAGTATGAAGCAGGACTCATGTGTCCATGACCTCCAAGCCCACAGTAAAGAAATCTACACCATCAAATGGAGTCCCACTGGCCCTGGAACCAATAATCCCAGCGCTAACCTCATGCTAGCCAGGTGTGTGTGTACTGTGTAAAGCTGGAACAAGTTACTCCAACACAGCAGCAGCAATGTAATGCTAGTTAGATAGCTAAAAAGGAAATGAGTACACTCCAGCTTTTTAGCTCGCAGCACAGCCTTCGCTTTACTCGGTTAGCCTACTGGCTTGTTAGCTAGCTAACAAATAATTGCAAATTGTGTCTTTTCAAGTGCTTAGCCTGTTTTGGGGTAGAGACTAGGCTTAAAAGAGAGAGAAAAAAGTTGTAGTCTGTATATGAATACATACATACATTCTTTCTTCCATAAGAAAAAATATCTGCTTTTTAACCGGTGTGCTTTAATGAAAGACTTTATAACAAAACTTTTAGCTGTATTGAAAAAGAGCCAAACATAGTTTCCCTTAGGGCAGCCATTTTGTCACTTGAATAGTGTTAGTTGAGAGACAGGAAATTCCACATATATTTCCCAGGTCACAGTTGGTCAGTTTTAACTAATAACAGACAGTGGTTAAAATGTGTATTAACATGTTGCATAACGAGAGGTAAAAAGTTGTCAAAATGTTGCAGTCCGTACATATTGAGAATTTAAACATTCATAACTCCCTTATCAATTTTTCATGTGCTGTAAGAGGGCTTTGAAATTGCAATTCCAAGTACATTTAGTCAGCATTTCAGAAAGTCTGTGTGGCAAACAGTTAAACATACACCTTACATTTGAAATCTAAATGTTAGGGTTGCTACATCCTATGTAGCCATAGCTGTAATATATATAAAACTTGATATTAGCTGTTATATGTGGATCAGTACTCAGCAATTTCTGATTTTATTTTCTTCGTCCCAGTAAGCTGAATGTGGTTGTTAACCTTGTAAAATAAAGCTATATTTGAGTCATCCTTCTTGCTCTACCTTTGTTGTTCTATGTCCAGATTGAACAGCAGCACCTCTGTAACCTGTTTGTTCATGTCTCCTACTTCCACAGTGCATCGTTTGACTCAACAGTTCGTCTTTGGGACGTGGAGAGAGGCATCTGTATCCATACGCTGACCAAACACCAGGAGCCAGTCTACAGTGTGGCTTTCAGCCCTGACGGTCGGCATTTGGCCAGTGGGTCCTTTGACAAATGTGTGCACATCTGGAATACACAGGTAGGAAGAAAATAGGACTGACAGTGTGTATATGAGTGTATTTGTGCACACTTCACAACAGCATGTGCACCCTTTTAACCTGAATTCTTCTAGGTCAGTTTGCAGCTTACAGCTGCACTTCTGCTCTGATAAAACCACAGTGCTACCTGCCCATTAAGTGGCATAGACACAAAGATAGTGACTAGCTGGCTGGTACAAATGGGAACCTCTAGCAACAAGCAAGAGTCAGATATTTTTCTCAGGAGTTGGTGAGACAAAACCAGAGCTTAAGTTTAGCTCTGGTGTCAGGTGGTCAGAAACACAACTCCAGATAAATACTGGCATTGCTCTGTCAGTTGAAAGTATAAGTTGGTAAATGTTTGCTAATGAGTTTGCCTTAAAGTAACAATCTTGAAGATCCCCGTTTTGTTTTCTTTGGGGGCAACATATAGCATTAAGCGGTAATTGCAGGTGTGCTTGTGGACCTCACTGCCAGAGATCCAAACACTGTTGCTGTCAGGGATGTGCAGAGAGCCCAGTATTTGTATTTGTGTCTGTATTTGTTTAGGCAGCAAAATTATTTGTATTTGTATTCAAATAAAAGTGGAAATAGGCGTAACAATCCTGTCTTAGTTTTTATTACACTTCTAATTTTAGGATATTAAAGTGTTAAAATAAGTGTTCTTCAATAAACTAATTTGCAAAGTAGGATTCATTGATTCAGGGTTGACAGACCTTCAGCTATTTCTACATCCATAACACAAAGAAAGACAGAGTGGAGCAGAGAAGAGACGGAGACAGCAATGTAACCTCGCTACTAAGGTGTCAGTGTTGTTTACAGCTTATTCTGCTGCCCCCAGGTGGCCAAAGAAAATCAATGTGGCTTTAAGGCTCCTGCTGTGGTCTTTTGTATATTATGCACACCTTGGTTTGAGTTGTTGGTCAAAATGCAGCAAAAAAATTCATCATGAAATAAATTTACATAAAAATAATAGATTTCCTGGAAGTTGCCTGCATGCCCCTCAATTTTCTCTCCGTTAATGCTTTCTTTCTCCGTCTCTTGTGTCTGCAGACAGGCGCCTTAGTCCACAGTTACAGAGGGACGGGTGGAATCTTCGAGGTTTGCTGGAATGCAGCAGGGGACAAAGTGGGAGCCAGTGCATCAGACGGATCTGTAAGTCAAGCACTTTAGCTCCATATATCTACGTTTAATTTGGAATAAATCAATGTGAAGAACTGAGACAGAACTTTTTCCTCCTCTTTCCCAGGTGTGTGTACTAGACCTTCGGAAATAGTGCTGCTGTTGGAAGCCATGGACCGACCATGA
This sequence comes from Thunnus maccoyii, assembly GCF_910596095.1. Classification (NCBI taxonomy): domain Eukaryota; kingdom Metazoa; phylum Chordata; class Actinopteri; order Scombriformes; family Scombridae; genus Thunnus; species Thunnus maccoyii. Next base: position 4,691,885 of record NC_056539.1, on the reverse strand, counting down.
ATGTGTACATAGCCAAATGACTGTCCCTGCCTGCCCTGCGTACTGCTCACGCTTACGACTATGGCCCCGCCCACTGACAGAGACAGGAAGCAGGAAACAGGAACAGGAAGCAAGCAAGCACCCGACACAGCAGGTCCAGACACAGGGATGAACAGATGGACGGACAGACGGACGGATAAACGGGCGGATGGACACGCCCCTCTCTATCTGTGCAGACTCTAACAGAGATGCAGAAGGGACGCAGTGAAAAAAAGAAAAAAACTGATAGACAAAAAAAAAGTTACAGATCCGTATATGTACCAAAATTTGGAAGCTATTTTGCTTTTTTTGATCTTTAAACCATGCTCATTGTCATCAAAATGAAAAACAATGAAAAAAGTGTTGATCTTTGTTACTAGTTGGATCTCATTGTGCAGACATATCAACTTCACCACCATAAAATAGGATGGCACTTAGTTTTTTTAAATTTCGGATCTCTTGTTTCAATGTTTTTATATTTTTTATCTTTGGGGGAGGGGGCAGGGCTCGGTCAGGTCAGAGTTTTATTAAGTGGAGAAGTACGTACCTACTTGGACATGCACACCAAACAGTTCCAAACTGTCCTTGTCATGATTTCAAACCAATGTGGCAAACCTAAAGGCTTTTTCTCCATGTATTTCAGTAATGGTTTCTGAAGTTAACCTTGAAATGCAGTAATTCAGGTGTTGTCTTTTTCCAGAGGACATATTCTGGATCACCCGTGTACATCCACCTGGGCACATGACACTGATGATGTACATCTAGATGCTTTAAAAACAGTTCCTTTGTGCACTATTTGATCTAGATGGATTTATCCACAGTTCTTCTCTCTGGACTCTTCAGCCATAGCGGTTATCTGTCTGACTGGCAAGAAGCTGACTGTTCCCTCCACTTCGCTGAATGTCCAATGCTGTTCTGTGTTTTAGATAAAGATGCAACAGCAAGTCAGGTCCCATCTCAAATCACATACTCAGCCAGTAGGTTCTCTAGCAGCTCTTTTTACCCACATACAGATGTACATAAATAACTCTGAATAGTGTCCTCCTTTACATTGCTGAGTAAGGCTTTGGTGAGTTCATCATTTGGCAGATTTCAAATATTTCTAATCTGATTCATTGACATCCTCAAAGGCCTCAAATCATTAAACATGCATGATGTGCCCTGAAGTGTGGCAGTAAAAAAAATGTCAGCTGATCATCCCATTAAAATTGTTGTGCTATTTTTAGTTTCTGGAGATGTAATATTCTCAGAGGTAGATGCTCCGGATGCAGAAATACTGAGTTAAACCACAGAGGGCAAAGCCAAAGAAAAATCTCCCGAGTAACAGAGGAAGTAGCTTATATTAGACTCTAAAGCTTTGCTCTGTTAATGCATTCACACAATCATGGCAGAACTGGAAGAGCTAAAGAACTTGCTGTTATTTCAACCTGGAGTGTTCAGGTGTTACTCAAATAGCCTAAATCAACTTTGTAGCTTGTGTTACACATTTGTGGTGGTTTGTTAACAAGTGAAACCAAATACACATAGTTTAATGGTTCTTTCTTGTTAGCTGAATAGACTATATTAGTGTTGATATTAGATTTAATATAGCAGCTATTTTACAACCATATCTCTGACTCTGAATTACAACTAGGAGACTGAACAGTTTATTCCACTTGGCTGTTCATAATTATGTACAGGAATGTGGCATGAAGATGTGTCTGAAATCACTCCCTCATCTGCTATTTCCTATATAATAGAGACTCAATTATTAACTCCATAGTGACAGTGAATTAAGATTTTGGATTGAATCATCATTTTGCGTCACTGACAGGTGTAGTAATATGACTAATTTCAGTGTCTGTCAAATGAGATGCAAATGAGATTGTTAGCAAAAAGTAGTGAATATGCTACTTTTGTGAAGGTGCTAAATAGAGCATAAATAATCATTTTGGACATTCAGAATTTGGATACCCAAATAAAGTGGCAGAAAGTAAGTATTAGTGCACTACATAGTAAACAGGGAGCATTTTAGGACACAGCCAGCTGTTCTAAGCTAATTGGCTTAGCTAGCTAATTTTCCCAACTTCAGAATAGCCATATATGTGTCACAATTACCGTGGTCATGAATGAATGAATGAATTTTTTTTTCTTTTTTCTTTTTGACCAAAGTTCTGGCTTTGTCATTCAAATTTGCCAGCATACTAACTTGCTTTAGAAAACCCTGATCTCTTGGCTCTGCCCTCTTTGAGGTTTAATTTAAACAATAACTTTAATGATGTTAAAGTAGCTCTGTCCCTATAAAATATTTTTATAATTGAAACTCTAGATTTTTAATTTGTCTTTTTTACTATTTTTAATAACATGGCCACCCAAATTTCTCTGGCGCGGAGTGGAGGGGAGGGGCTGTTTGTCAAACAGGCGAACATTTGTTGAGACAGATATACATCAAAAAACGTCTCATTCCAGTGTAAATGCAACAAATGAGAATTGAATTTTCACAAGTACACTTTTGGGAACCAAGCGCGAAAGCAGATCCAACATTAACGCAATATGGGAACATTTTAGTTTTTGTCTGTTTTGATTACTTTTCACAATGTGGGGGGAAAACTTAACTACATGTATGTTGTTTTGAAGGAAATAAACAAACCAGACACACAAGACTTACAGTAGCTAAGGGTCAAATGTACAGTCTTTTACCCCCACAACATGACAGTCTTGGTGAATTAAAAACAGTAAAACAGACATTTGAATTCATCTACCCTTTCACCCTCATTCTTGGTTCTTCACCACCCAAGTTCTGCTCAAATTTTATTCTGACGTTCCCCACTGACAAGACATTTTATACTCTTTTAAAGAAAAAATTTAAAGTTACATTTTTGTAATTTCTTTGTAGATTTGAAAAATGTGAATTGATGATTTATTGGCAGTGTTAATTTACATGTTCTATAAATTGAAAGATTTTGTTTTCATACTTTGATGCTATTGCAGATAGTAAAGGTTGACCCTGTAATGTAAAGCTCACTGAGCTGAGCTGTCATTCTGAAGGCACCTTGACTGGGAGGGATTTCCCAGGAGAAAATTACCACTAAATTTGTCTATGTTTTAATAAAGACATGTTTTACTTTTTCTTTTGCTTGAATCTTTTTGGGAAACATTGTCCCAAAATGTGCAAGGGAGAAAATTATTTTCTCCTGAAACTCCTCTTGGCTTACACAGAAAGACAATTCAAAAAAAAAAGTGAATCTTAAAATTGAATAAAATTGTAATTTTTCAATCAAGCCAAGACTCTGGGGAATTTTTCTGCCCCCCTTTTTTCATTGCTAAAGTTGGGTGTCATACAGATGTTTTGAGGAGAAAGTTGCTCTGGAAGCAGATATAATCTCTGTGGTCTAGTATGGAATTATATTTGTGTCACAATTTTGAGTGCGCAATGGCACATTTTAAGCACAAACATGAACTATATTTTGTAGAAACATTTTCATCATGTAAAGAATAATTAAATTTGAGCAGATAAAAGTCTGTCCACGATAACTGCTCTCTTGGTTTTATTAATTTGGCCTCTCAGATTCCTGCTCTGTGAACCCTCAAACCCTTAGACACTTGTTTACAGTTTAATGTCTCCAAACCAATCGTTAGTAGGATCATTGATCATTAAGGAAGTAGGGAAGTGCTCTCTCCAAAAATAAATGATGTGCTCAAAATGTTGCATTGTGCACTCAAATTGAGACAAATATAATTCCGTACTTGACCTGCAAGACACAAAAACACAACATTTGCCTTCAAATCAGCCCGTTGAGTAGACTGACTTCTTCTGTATCCCCTGTAGTAAATTGGAAATTTTTACTAATGGACTAGCTGAGATTTCATGTGTTCCCACTGAGCTCCCTTTGTTTTCTCCTTCCTGTATTTAAAGCACTTCAGCCAACGGTAACAAAATCCAAAAAGATATCTCAAAGACTGATGCGTTCATGTCATCCTTAAGTCTGTGCCACACAGTTCAGTGATCTTTTTTTCATTTTATTTTATTTGATTGGCCAAAGTTGCTGAGTCAGCCTTTATCTGTGCCGCCATAACAGAGCATCATGTCAGCCCAGCAGCATCTCTCCCATGGGGTCTCAAAGCCTTTGTTTTTGTTTTTTTTGTTTGTTTTTTTTCGCATCACATCGATCTGTTATCATTTAAGTCAGATCAGTGAAACAAAAGTCCAGAATAAAATATATTTTGATAAGAGTTTTGAGTTTTTATTTGTGTATGTGTGTGTGTGTGTGTAGAAATACCGTGTGGAGAACACCGTGGAGTAACTGATCTTAATGACAATCATAATTCCATGTTAACAGATATTTATTCATGTCAGAACACAAAGAAATCATCAACTTCAGGGGCTTTAATAAATCAATAAAACATTCAAAGAGCTTGAACCTCCCTCCCTCATGCTGGTGCTTTCTGTGGTGCACAGCAAACTACTATGTGAAACTAAATAAGCATGCTTCATTCTCATTGTATGTTCCCACAGCAGGGATCATTTCAAGTGGGAGGGATTTTTTTCCCCTTCACATGAAGGGAAGTTGAACCCATTTGGATTCTCATCTCCTAAATGAACCTTTAGGTCACAGGTTGTACCGTAGAGTTAGTAGACCCTCTGTGTTGCAGAAATGAGCTCAATTATTGATTTTTATTTATAGGATTTGATGAGAACAAACAGTAATGAAACTGAAAGTGACCCAGTGGTTGGTAAATTCAAATAATTAAGAGGAATAGCATTAGAATTACATTAGAGTTCACTACTGTATTTATGGTTTAGTTTTTGATGACAACTGATGGTTAAAATAAGATGATGAGGGTGTGGGTCCTTTTAGGGACTGCTTGAAAATGTTCTTAAGCAGTAATTTTAAATTTCCTAATCTCATGATAATATAGCTTTGGTGAAAATTATAATATACATTTCCATCTAAACAAATGTCAGTTGATTAAAAAAAAGTTAGAGCTCTACAACACCAGGGGCCAGATGTATAAAACTCTGTGTAGGTTCAAGACTAAAATGCAGACAAATATCAATTTTTAAAAAAATATATGCCATGCATACACACATGCATAATGTTATATAAATCTCAAGTCACTGTGAAATTGTGCACGTTTGGAGAATTGTCATTCCCAGTTAGCCATACTGTAAACAGATGTAGACATGCCCTTGATCAATTGATTGCATATCAATACAATAGATCTGTGATTGAATACAACAGTGTGGTAGAAGAAAAATATCACCAATATTCCTGTTCAACTGGAACCAAATTCCAGAGTTGAACCAGGAATCTGGTGGGGCTAACTGTTGTTTATGCAGGTGTGCCCATGTTAGTATTAATTCATCACATCTGTAAAACACAGTGATGTCTGTGCATCTTTATCATCATGATAAAGCATAAAATGAAAACTGAAAACTTCAATACAGCAAGAATACTGCTCTAATGTCAATACAAATATTGACCAAATTTATTACACAATAGTAGTTCAACTTAAAGGAAAACTAAGATTTATTGCAACTTGAGTTTTAATTTCAAGTCATCGATTCTATCAGTTTTAACACTCACCAAAGTAACTGTTGTCAGAAGGCGATAACATTGTGGTCTAACGAGGCAACAAACATGAGCAATGATACGAGCACACAGGTATTCAACCCAAAGCATGTCCAATTTATCTGAGGAGGAAATGAAAGTGAACAGTAGAATGTGTCCGTTGTGACCACCCATCATAGTTTACAGCCTGTGCAGAACTGTTGGCTTGTTAACAGCCTGTCTGATTGTGTTTGTTTCCCCGTTGGAGCAGTTTAAGTGTTGTTTCTTTCTGAGATCTCAGCAATTACTTTGATGAGTACGTCTACATAAAGGATGGAGTTAGAGATATTGTGCTTATGCATCATTTATACATCTGGTCACTAGTGTCTGGTGGGAGATCCTTTGGCACATGAGAGTGTTTCTGTTTTTTGGGGATTTAAAAAAAAAAAAGAGTATAGTTTGTATAGTAGGGATGGCCACTATGGTTGAACAAGGTAACAAAAAAGCGTTCCCTGCACAAGAATTTCCATTACTGACCACGCTGAAGTGTAGCACAGTAATGGCTGCCAAAAGCAAATCATGTGTGCGTTTCAAGTTTTCAAATTGTATAATAAGCTTGAATACATGATAAAAAGCACTTGCTAAGCGTCTAATTTTTGGCAATATCAAGTCCTATCGGTCCATCTCTTAACTTGCTGCTTGCAGATCAGAGCAGGACGGAGAGATTGGGTGATGCTGAGCTCCCTGTCAGGCTGTAGCTGTGGTTGTATGGCCTCTGACTGTGACTGTAGAGAGGCAGGTAATGAGCCACGTCTGCCAGGGTCTGCAGGACATCATAGGTTACTGCAAACAGGAAGTACGTGGGGAGCAGCCAAGTGAGGCTGAAAACACAGTCACCTACTGGGAGAGGGACTGAAAGGTGTCTGGAAGACAAGGAGAAAGAGACAAGCTTTCAATGCTGTTAAACCTTGGTTGCTGTAGATCATTGCATAGCAGAGTATGAAACTAACCAAACAGATTCTTTTGTTAATTGATGTTGTCCAGTGATTCTTTTTTAACATCTTAAACCTCACCGAGGACCTCATTTGTAAAACAGTGCATAGAATCCAAATCAAAGGTTCACATGTACACAAAAGCTGAAAATGGCCAAAAAATAACCAGGTTTATAAAACTGTGTGCACGTATGAATGCATGCATTTTCCCCTTTACAAATCACAATCAACTTGAAAATGTGCGCATGTGGGGACTTCCGGTGAAGCTATGCTTGGGATAGTTATTTACTCTGACTCAATCGGTCCTAAAAACAACCCCCTTCTTGAAAATTTTAACTTGCAAACTTTGAGGGGACAGAAATGAGTAGGGGGAAATCATAGAGAGGTCAGAAGAGTACCAATAAGCGGGTAATTAAACAATTATCGTCGAAAACAGATATAATGGAGCCCACCGAGGAAAATGGCGTTGTGCTAGCTAGCAGAAAAGAAGCCACTGAGCCTGGAGATGAGCTGCTCCATGAAATGTCGTCTATCTCTAAAGACCTCTGAGACTTTAAAAAAGATGTATACATGGCTATTTCTGAGCTTAAGGGGGATTTGAGGAAGGACTTGAGGGAAGAGCTGACAGTGCTAAAACACAAGCTTAACCGGGGCGACACTCCAAGCCCAAGAACAGGCTATCACTGAGGCGGAGGAGTGCATTTCAGATGTGGAAGCATGCAGCACTGTAACCAAAGAGGCCTGCTAAGTCTGCTGGAAGAACAACACAGGCTGCAGGAAAAAAATGATCGATCTGGAAAGCAGATCTAGAAGAAACAACATTCGGATGTACCTGAGGACTACGAGGGCGACTTGATGATTAAGTTTGTGGAAAATGTGACTACAGAGTCTCCAAATTCAACGCGCTCATAGAGCTCTGACACAGAAGCCAGGACCCAATGCTACTCCAAGGTCCATCATTATAAACTTTCTGCAGTTTGATGTTAGAGAAACCATCCTGAAGTTGGCTTGGAAGAAGAAAGTTCACACAAGTAACATGCAGATTTTCTTAGACCATGATTATGCCTTTGACGTGATGGAGAAGTGCAGAGCCTACAGGGGAATTAAAAAAGTGCTCAAAGAGAAAGGCATTTGTTTCCAAACTCTGTTCACGAGGATTCAAATCCACTGGAGCAACGGTCCACAGACCGTTGAGGATGTACAGGAGGCTGCACAAGAGCTGAGGAGCATGGAGAACATATGGTAGATGTTTCCATAGTAGATGCAGCCACCTCAACATTAAAAGAACGGAAACCACACAGAACAATACGCGAACTGACGGGAAATGAGGGAAGTAACCTTGAGTCATTCTTTCCACTTTTCTTCTGAAAGGTTACCCACTGACTGCAATATAAAGTCAGACAATTTACAATACTGTAAACCACCAATTGAACAGATCTGCATTGTGGTTTATGTTGGACATATTTAGGGGATATGGAATAGACATGCAGGTCGGTCATTCCACCACTGGGAAGGGCCCCAACCATTTGGGAGGGTCATTTCTCTCCACTCTCAAACAGGGACTTCAGAGAGACGAGGTTTTGTTGTGGCAGCGAAATTCATGTCACAATGAAAAATAATGAATTCAGTTGTAAAGAAAAAAGCTTAATAATTGTCCTTTTGACGTATGCTTTCCATTTCACATCTGACACAATAAATACATACATAAAAATGAAATTCTTATACTAAATTGTATTGTATTTCACCTTATTTCATTGTTTGATTTGTTTTTATTTAGTTTTTTTAATCTTCTATAAAATAGTATGCAAATTATGAGATGTGCTCATGTGCTATTATTGCTTTTCATAATATTTTGATTGGATTTAATCTAAAACTTAATATGCTCGATGTATTATGTTGTATTATGTTGTATTATGACAGAGCTGTCATAACAAAACAAATGAGCACATTGATTAAAGCTGTAGCTTCTGTGTGGGTCAAAATGAGGTTACTATGACAAGGTTATTCAGGAAGTATGAAAGCTGCAGCAGTAATAGCAGAACTAGTAATTACAGCAATAGATTACATGTTTTTTGCAAAACAAAACAAAATGAAGCTTAATGAATATCTACTCACTGACTTCAAACATACTCATATCTCTCAACCCCTAAACATGACAGATGAATTTGGAAAAGTACTCACTGGAATCGATCTTCTCTGGATTCTCTCAGCATGATGAAGACAAACAGTCCCACCTCAGTGTTGAGGGAGAATGACACAACTTTGTCCAACATGACAACAAACCCCTGAAGGATAGAGAAAACAGTGACTAGCAGAATTGCAGACCAACAGTTCATTATCATCAATCTTCATTTTCCTAGTCACTACCATTAATGTGTGTGTGAGTCATTTACCCTGGGATCACACACTGACACGATAAAGATGACACTAAATCCAAGCAGTGACATGAATCCTTTCGCCACGCTGGAAGAGAGAAAAATAGATGAGGAGCATAAAATCAATTTAATTAGTCAAAGTAAACATCTGAGAACTGTTTCAGCTGAATTATATGTCATGCATGGACGCTCTTCTTCTACACTGCAGATTAAATAATAAACTAGTAAGGCGACAAAGCGAGTAGTAGGCAGAGACAAAGCGAGTAGCTGGCAATAAACAGACTGTGAAATTAGTTTGACTGACTTTTGTGGAAACACAGTGCTGCTTGAAAGTTTGTGAACCCTTTAGAATTTGCACTGTTTCTGCATAAATATGACCTAAAACGTGATCGGATTTCCATTCAAGTCCTAACACTAGATTAAGAGACATCAGTTAAACAAATGAGACAAAAACCTTTCACTACGTTTGTCTATTTTTTGAAGAAAATGATCTAATGTTACATATTTGTGCGTGGCAAAAGTACCTCTAGGATTATCAATTCATTTGAAGGGGAAATTAGAGTTGGGTGTTTTAATCAATTGGATGACAATCAAGTATGAGTCTAGGAGGCCCTGCCTTATTTAAAGAAGAGAAATCTGGGTCTTCACTATCAAAGTCTGAGCTTCAAAACACAGGTTTGTGGAAGTGTGTCATGGCTCGAACAAAGGAGATTTCTGAGGACCTTAGAGGAAGAGTTGTTGATGCTCACCAGGCTGGAAAATGTTACAAAACCATTTCTAAAGAGTTTGGACTCCACCAGTTGACTGTCAGGCAGATCATGTCCAAATTGAAGACATCCAACACCATTGTTCTTACACCAGGAGTGGTTGAACAACAAAGATCACACCAAGAGCAGGCATGTAATACTTTGGGAGGCCACAAGGGACCCTACGGTAACGTCTAGGAAACTAAAGGCCTCTCTTGCAGTTGCTACAGTCAATGTTCATGAGTCGCTAAAGACCAAGTGGATAAGCCAGAAGGTGATTGAAAGAATGTCCTGTGGATGGATGAGACCAAAATCGAACTTTTCAGCTTGAATGAGAAGCATTATGTTTGGTGATGAGCAAACACTGCATTCCAGCCTAAGAACCTGAACCCGTCTGTGAAACATGGTGGTGATAGTATCATAGTTTGGGCTGCTTTGCTGCCTCTGGACCAGGACGGCTTGCAATCATTGAAGCAGCTGTGAGTTCTGAGTTGTACCAGCAAATTCTACAGGAAAATGTCAAGGTATCTGTCTGCGAACTGAAGCTCAACAGAAAGTGGGTCATGACAACGGCCCTAAACACACAAGTCGTTCTACCAAAGAGTGGTTAGAGCAGAAGAAAGATAATGTTTTGGAATGGCCAAGTCAAAGTCCTGACCTTAATCCAATAGAAATGCTGTGGAAGGACCTGAAGCAGGCAGTTCATGCAAAGAAGCCCACCAACATCCCTGAGTTGAGACTGTTCTGTAAGGAGGACTGGGCTGAAATTCCTCCAAGCTGATGTGCAGGGCTGATAAACAGTTACTGCTACAAAACTGAGTCACACCAGTTACTGAAAGCAAGGGTTCTCATACTTTTGCCTCACACAAATATGTAAGATTGGATAATTTTCCTCAATAAATAAATGAATAAGTTTATTTTTTGTCTCATTTGTTTAATTGGGTTCACTTTATCTAGTTTTAGGACAATCTGATCACGTTTTAGGTCATATTTATGCAGAAATACAGAAAATTCTAAACGGTTCACAAACTTTCAAGCAGCAATGTATTACATTAAAGTATATTAAATAGAATAAACTAAAGGTTAGGTGTAATTAAATTCAATAAAATTAAATAAAATACAATTAAAGTAGACGGAATTCAGTAAAATTAAATAAACTACAAGAAAAAATCTATAAAATTTAATACATTTGATTATTACATTAAATTTACTCAAATACAATTATGAGATTTAAGATGACATAAAATAAATGTTAAATTAGATAAAATAAAATAAATTGAATTAAATAAAATTAAGTTTGAGTACATTAAATTAAATAGATTAAATGCAATCAATCTGATTGGATTAAATTAAATTAAATAACTTTAAATTAAATCAAATTATTACATTAATTTAAATTCATCAACTATATTATTTTTGATAAATAACATAATAATAACTAAATAAAATAATTACATTCAAATTCAATTAAATATATTTAGTTGAATTTATTATATAACATTAAATAATTATATTAAATACAAGTTAAATAACCAAAAAAAATACAATTAATTATTAAATAAAATTATTAAAACACATGAAATTATATTAAATTAACTGAAAAAAATATATTTAAATAAAATACATTTGATTAAATTAAATTAAATAATTAAATACAATAAGTAAAAGAAATTAAATTAAATTATATCAATTACTTCAGACTGGCTACTTTCTGTATCAACACCCAACATTGGTCACTTCTACCTGGCACAACAACCTAGCACCCACCCACATGCTCAAAGCCATCAGATCTCAAAAAAGTGTGCCCCCTTACATGTCCTCTTTCAGATCTTTTACATTGCCATTTTCCATTAAACACTGTGTCTTTTGGTTGGTGGTGCTGGTGAAACACCAAACCTAACCCTTTGCTTTCACTCCCCTCTCACTCATTGTGAATACTCACCTTCTAGCTGAGCAGATGTGCTGTTTGTTTGGCAGGTTTCGCTCCCAGGCTTTAGACAGCCACTCCAGTCTGCTGCTCCACAACGAGCTCACCAGACCATCAACTGACAAAACAACACATCCTCATAAAACAATGACAGAATAAAACTAAGGCGGGCAAAAACGACCCATAGTTACATTTATGCCTACTAGAGGACGTAGTAATGCACTCCAGCTTTCCAAAACTGTTACAAATCACTGTTAAAAAATAATGATGTTAAAATGTGACAACACTGTGATTACGGTCTGGTTGGTGCCTGGTTTGGCTAGAGTTAGGGAAAGATCATGGTTTGGGTTAAAATAATCACTTGAAACGTGGTTTATACTTCCTTAAAGTTAGCATCCTTCATCGTCATGGCAACAGTAAACACCACAACGTTCCCTTTTTTATCAAAAATGTCCCAACTTGCGTTTGGAAACGGGAAGAGAACAATGGTCTCCTGCAGCAAAGTCCACTATCTATCTAACCATCTACCAAAAAAATCATCTCATCAAGTCATCTTATATTGAAGTCATTTGAACTGCGTCACCTCCCTGGCTCATAATTACTACGGCCGCTAAATGGCGTAAACCTAACTATAGGTCGTTTTTGCCGGCCTGAATTTTAGACCTATACTGTCGTTTTTCTTGCGACAACGAGATGGACAGAAACACAACAGTCAGTCATTACACTTGTAAGACTTTATACCTAAATGAACTGTTGTACTTTTAGTCTGTCTGAAGTACTCATAACACTATGCACTGCTAATCTGACTACTACTACACAGCCTTCTTCTGTTATTAGCATTACTACTTCTACTTTTTACTACAGTAAAAATAACACAAAATACTTTATCTTAAAATCTAACTGTCTCTGTGGCAGTTTTCAGTAAGACAGAGTGACATACTTACTGGTGTGCTTCATGGCAGATCCCATCACCAGGAAAGAGACAGTGACGCTGATGGCAATAAACACCTGGATCAGCTCAGCCACCCAGGAGTACGCCCTGTAACGTTCATTAATAATCTACATGGATTGGTGGGGAGGGTGATGGATGTAGGCGGGTGTTGACAATGAGAGAAGCATATAAGGAAGGAAGGAAGGAAGGGGTTTGTACTTTAGAAAATCTTACAGCTATTTAAGATTTGAGGTTACCGCACGGTTAAAGTGCTAGCAGCATGGCTCTATGGCCAGTGTTGGTCTGTTGGTTGGTCAGTTCATCACTTTGGCCCAGACTGGAATGTTTGATTCCCGGAGAATGAATCCTCTGACTTTTCCTCTAGCACCATCAACAGGTTAAGTTTAAACTAATTCTGTGACATCTCTCTCTGCTCAGTCTGTCTATCTATCTATCTATCTATCTATCTATCTATCTATCTATCTATCTATCTATCTATCTATCTATCTATCTGTCTGTCTGTCTATCTATTTATTACAGGATGCTGAAATGACTTTTGTTCCACTGATATGTGGTATATATGCCACTTTATGTCATTTTAGCAGTGGGGACCTGTTTAATTCATTTTTCATCACTCTCTGATCTTGTGGTCAGAGGTTATTGTTCAGACCAAAGAGCACCTGATACTTTTCCACTGATTAGCTCCCTCTTTGAAGTTGTGCTCATAAGTGAAATCACCACTTCGGTTGGAATGAGGACCTGCAGACTCTCAGCTAGCCATCCAAATGTGTTCCACACTAAGTTAACTTTGGCTCCATCACTTCTTGTACATGTAAGGAGTCAGAGGGCGAGCTGCACCTGCATCAGCCAAACCTCACTTTGTGCATTAGGCTGATACAATGTGTGGATTTTTACTTTTACATAAAAATCTTGCCTAGTTCAGTTTTTTCCTGAGCTACAGTACCCTTTAAAGAGGTCAAGCCAGGCTAGCTCTGTTGTATGATCTTTGAGTACCAATTAATTTGTCAACCAGGCCCGGCCAGCCACTACAGCTAATTGCTGCATGTTTCCATTAGCAACCCAAGAAGTTGTTAACAAGGTATAAGCACTGCTTCCTATGTAATTGAGTCCAAATACAGGCTGATCATATGTTACAGCAGGTGATTTCAGCAGAAACTATTATCTGGCCCTGCATGAGGCTCTCAGAGAACACGTAGGCCTTTAACACACATACATGTACTGTAGAATGGCTTTTTAATTAATTAAGTGCTAAATGCAGCCTGGGCCCACCTGTGCCTATGAGAAAGTATCAGTATTGCTGTGTTACAGCATCAGTACTATAACACATCCATTTATGAGGTGGGGGGTCAGCGAGTGACCAGTCAGACTGACTAATACCAGCAATTCAATGGACAAAGATAGTGCAGTAGGCAGGAAGAGGAAGAAGAACACTGCATTTAAAATTCTTTTAAAAAATGTATTTGATTTCTCCCACCGCAGCTCAACATGTACATAGTGAAACTGGAATGCTCAGTGAAACCAGGGGCTTTGATCGTTCATTATAGATAAAGTTAATAAAGTTGTGTGACTTGAACAGCTGCCTATGGAGATTACGCTTCACTAAGCGTGAGAAAGGGGAAAAAGAAGACTCAGAGCGTCTTGAAGCACATCTCTCAGACTTGCTGTGGACTGATACATTTGTTAAAGTGGAACTGTTCCGACAGAGCAACGAGTGACGAATATCAAAAATGCAACAGAAACGCTTTGATAGTACCTAACAAGATACTTCCTCACGTCTAAACTGTGGACTTGTTGAGTATCACAACAATGCATTTAAAACATTCATTTAAACCTTTAATGACATTGACATGTTCTGATGTCATTTGCAAGCGTTCTCTTATTAAACAAACCTTTATTATAAATATGTAATATATTCACTGTCATCCAGGTGACAGGACATCGACAAGTTGAAGGCAAAATGTTTTTTTTTCTCCCCATTCATCCAAGATGCTTTAATACTCAGTATTCTGAGTACCTCAGAATTCATAAATGAATTCTGGCATCTTTCCCACTAACACAAACACACAAAAAGGAATATGGAGTCTTACCCTGGTCAGAGGAATGGTTGCAATTTCTCCTGCTTTCTCAGACCTGAGGGAAAAACAAACACATACACATAAATGTTAGTGTATATGCTAAAAGGTAGTCAACTGAGTACAGAATAGTCTCATCAAATCACCCAAGCAGAACCTGATGCCCATGTGTGCAGCCTCATGTAAGGAAAACATCTCCACCTGCACCAGCCATACAATCCTCAATCTTTCAACATTGTTATTACTCGCTCTCTGACACATGGTCTGAAGACCTTGTGTCACTTCAAATAGAAATGTAAAATGTAGTACAAATAATACAATTTTTCACCATTTTTTACATTCATTTCTTTTTATGTCATTTAACACGGCTAACATGAAGGATTTCCAGGAAATAGTGTGGAACTAAATATCCATTTTATGAGAGCGATTTCTTGCCCTAAATTCATCATCCTAGGTAGAGGCAGTAAAATTACATGATTTGAATCCCTTTCCATTGTCATATTTCATCTTTTTAAGCCTACCTGACAACAGTAATTGAATTAGTGAGTAATGCATTATGGGGTTCTAATGCTAGTAATGGAAAAATTTCTCCCTGTTATCCCTGATGTCTGCATCTCTTCTTTTTTTAAAGATGGTGCAATTTAATGTATGTTTTAAGAAAATCAGAGCCAGACAATTGTAACAAAAAGAAATACAAGATATCAGTGGAACTGACTTTGAGAAAACCACATGGTTAACAAAAAACAATATCAAGAAACTGCACCCAAGAGACAAAAACTGTCACCTGCAATATTTTCTGTAAATGTTAAATGGGAGCTAGAGTATTTTTTTGTGATCAAATTTTTATTTTGTTAATACTAGAGAGCAGATCAAATATATGAGGAACATTCTGTATCCTTACGCAAATCATCAGCTTCTGCATACATCTGTACCAGATGTTAGCTAGAGTCATAATCAAGCAAGCTTGGCTATAACATATCTATGTTATTATCGTCACTCCCCAATCTCTGCTGAGCTGGGCTTTGTGTACTGGTAAATGGTAAATGGTAAATGGACTGTACTTGTATAGCACCTTTCTAGTTTTCTAGTTTCTTTTACACTATGAATCACGTTCACCCATTCACACACATTCATACGCTGATGGCACAGCCATCAGGAGCAATTTGGGGTTAAGTATCTTGCCCAGGGACACATCAACATGCAGACTGGGGGAGCCGGGAATCGAACCACCGATCTTCCGATTAGTGGTGGAGCGTAAAACTCTACACCATAGTTTTACTATGGTGTAAAACTATGGTGTGACCATAGTTTTACATATATATTATAATGCTGCAATGCTGTACTTTTCATAAAGACTTTTCATTCATAAAGTACGTTTTCTTCTCATGAATTGATTTGCTCTTCATTAAGTTAGTGATAACTTGGATTTTAATGATGCAATAATTAAACACACAATATGCCTGAATAGCATAATCCCATAATATAATCAAAAGTATGCAATATAAATGTAGTATTAATATAAATAATACATGTATCATTTACATGAATGACTTTTGGATGCAAATGTTAGCTACTGGTTGAAGATTATGAGTGAGGGAGTCAAACAAGCTTAAGTTTATTACAGGAGTAGTTCATGTCAGTTTGGAGAGATTTATAGATGACTAATAAAGCCACAGAAACAAAACTTAAACCTGGTCTGACAAGGTGGAGAGCTGAAATATGCTATGAATTTGTGCTGACACTTCCAGTGAGCTCTACAGTGCCATCACGAAGCTAAAGTTTGCTTTCATACTAAATTCTTCTCTCTGTTCTTTTACATTTATAATAGTAATCGTTATTTTTAAAGGGCTGCCCTCTACATTAATTAAGCTTCATTAGGAGTAATTGAAATAGACCCTGGCTCTCTCTCTCTCTTTCTCTAGAGGCCGGCCAGCTCCCAGCCCGCAGAGAGATCTCCTGGGTAGATACAAGAATAGTACAGTATAGGGGAAAATATATTGTGCTAAATATTAAATGAGGCACAAATTGTAGTAAAACATATGGCAGGCCACAGCTAAACCTATGAATCAGTGTTTCCATTTTAAACTCTAATTTTGGCCATTTGTCTACTGCTGCTGTAAAGTGCTGTAGGTTTCATTAGTTTTTTTCTTTCCGCTTTCCTTTGCAGCCCAACAAACAGAACCCACAACTTCACTGTGAAGAAGAGAAGCAAAAGTTAAGAAATGTAGAAAACATGAGCATATGATGCAAACAGTCCAGGTGCACATCGTGTGCATAACACCTGCTACACAGGCACTGTGTGTCCTGCAGGAACATAGTGGTACCATGGTCATTTTACACACACATAGGTCAATAGATCCATCCAACTCCACAGCAAGATGTCTCAACTATTGGCCCGACATCTAGAAATCTGTTACACAGATATTTATGATCCTTTAACTGATTGAGGATGAGTCCTAAAGACCACCTGTCACCTCAAGTCACAATCAAGTCAAGTCAAAAACATTTTGCTCTGTGAAAATTCATCAATTTATTTCTATATCATTTGCTGTGGATTCAGTGTAGGAGGAATCCAACTTCCATTGTCATAAAGAGAAATATTTCATTTTTACACATGAAATATCAAACTGTGCCTTTGTAAAGCAACATTGTTTTAAAATTATTATTATTATTATTATTATTATTATTATTATTATTATTAAGTAGACCACCTGCTGTATTATCAAAGAAGAGGGATTTTTGTTATTGGAGATACTTACCTACTTTCAGTTGCACCTATTGATTATATTATTTCACTTCAGCTGTCTATTTCTGTCATGCAACATGAAGTGTGGACTTGAGTCACATGACTTGGAGTTAATAAAATCAAAAAAAGACTTTTATGACTTTAATACCAGTGACTCATGACTTCACATGGACTTTAACCTTTTGAGTTGGAATACCTGATATAAACAACAATCATGTTAATCATGCAAAAAAATAGCTCTTCATTTTACTGACAACAGATATCAATCCGACAACAGCCAATCACGCTACGTAAAGTGGAGGGAAAGATGCATTTGGCCGTGCAGACCAGAGGGAAACCTTGCGTTACCACATTCAGATGTAAAGACTCTGCTGTGGTCAACAAACAACAAAAGTTCCAAATTTTCTTTCATTTATTCTGTAAATTTACTACACTGTCACTCTTCGTTGTTACTTATCATTATTATTCATACATTGTGAGGGGGCCATGAACGTGTGTAAATTTCATTTCAATCCATCCAATAGTTGTTGGGCCATTACATTCAAAGCCACAAGTCAACCTCATGGTGGCGCTGGAGTAAAAGTCAGATGATGACCAGAGTTGTCAGGATTCATCACCTAGCAACTGCAAATATCTGAGCCAAATATAGAGCCAATTCATACAGTAGATTTAAAGATATTTCTCACAATAATTGAAAACTTTGACGTGCTGGTGGTGCTAGAGGAAAAGTAAGAGGATCACCAAATTCATTCAAATTTATCCTCTGGGGACCAAGAACGTCTCTACAAAATTTTATGGGAAACCATCCAGTAGTTTTGAGATATTTAAGTCTGGACTGAAGAGTCTGAATAAACAACCAACAGACTGACATGCAGTCCACAGAGTCATGGCTAAAGTGGACTTAGCTGTCCAGGCTCTCTTGGCTTGAAACTTGACCTGGAACTTCACAGCTAAGACTTGAGACTTACTTGCGACTTACTGAACAACTTTGACCCTCCTCTGTGACATATTGGAGGTTCACTTTGACAGTCACTTCATGACTTGCATGACGTGAAAAGTTTGAATTTTATTTCCCTGACAGAGAAGTCTACTCCAAACCCCACATGTCAGTGGCAACACAGTCAGATTTGAAGAAATGTCTGTTGAGCTCAGGAATGACAGAACACTTGAGCCTCTTTCCTTTTAGTTTTAAATACTCTGCTCTATCCTGCATTCATGGGGCTGCTTTAACCATTCAACTTCAAAGTAATCAAAATCCAACACTTATATATTGTATTATATATCGTATATTTAAGCACATATTAACCAATACCTGTGCTATGCAAAAACTACAACTTAAATGGTTCAATGCAACACAGTTTTATTATACTAGCTCATGAACATCAATAACATCCTTTCACATTTACATTCAGAAGATGGATTTTTTGAGGATGCTGTTTCTGGACATGGTGAATCAAAACTGCTCAGACAAATTGCTCCAGCGGCTCTCCTTGCAGGCAGCCCGCTTTGCGCAGCGCCTCTCAGCTTTGAGCCTGTGAGCCTCATTCTTCCTCTCTCTCTGGTCCTGGTACTTCTCAAACCAGAACTCAAATCTCAGTCTCTCCTGTAGTCTCAGCAGGGACTTGTAGGATTTTGCTGCTTTTGTTGCTGGGAAAGAAAAAGATGATGAGCAGAGAAAAAGTTGCTGAATTAAATAAGTAGTAAAATGCAATGTGAAACAAGTGGATACAAATGAGATACATACTTTCAGTCTTGGGGCTTGCTTTTTCAGCAGAAGGTGGGTGGGTGGAGCCGTGTGGGTGGATCTCTTTTTCAACAGTCTCACAGTCTGTTTTCTGCTCTCTCAGAGTTTTTCTTTTACTCTGCTCCTTGCCCTGCAGCTTAGAAGTCAGGCACTTCAAGCTGGCTTTGTCTTCCACTTTTTGCAGATGGCAAAGCTCAGCCTCCTTGTGCCTCCTCTGCTGCTCCTTTTCCAGATCACTCAGACTGAATTTAAGACTTGTGACCGGCTCCTCCCCCACCATCATTACCCATTTCCACTGGAGCTTATCTATCTTCAGTTGGTCTTGTTTTTGTCTCTCCAGGGCCATTTGCTCATCTGCCCTCCTCTCCTCCTCTCTGTGTTTAGCCTCCTGCATCCTCCTCTCCTCCTCCTCCCTGTGTTTAGCCTCCTGCATCCTCCTCTCCTCCTCCTTTCTGTGTTTAGCCTCCTGCATCCTCCTCTCCTCCTCCTCTCTGTGTTTAGCCTCCTGCATCCTCCTCTCCTCCTCCTCTCTGTGTTTAGCCTCCTGCATCCTCCTCTCCTCCTCCTCTCTGTGTTTAGCCTCCTGCCTCCTCTTCTCCTCCTCCTCTCTGTGTTTAGCCTCCTGCCCCCTCTTCTCCTCCTCCTCTCTGTGTTTAGCCTCCTGCATCCTCCTCTCCTCCTCCTCTCTGTGTTTAGCCTCCTGCATCCTCCTCTCCTCCTCCTCTCTGTGTTTAGCCTCCTGCCTCCTCCTCTCCTCCTCCTCTCTGTGTTTAGCTTCCTGCATCCTCCTCTCCTCCTCATGTTTTTCTTTCTGCCTTCTCCATCTCTCAGTTTCTCTGTCTCTTTCCTCTCTTTCATTCTTGCACTTTTGTAGCACTTCCAGAGATGCTCTCTTTCTGCGCTCCATCTCCATTTCCCTCAACTCTCTAAACATCTCTCTCCTGAGCTCCTTCCTTCTCTCCTCTGGGGTCAGTTCCCTGATGCCCTTGACAATTTCAGTCTTGAGTTGAATTTGGTACCTTGACATCATCTTTTCTTTTCTCTTTGTGTACTCTATATGCTCTTGGTGTGATGCAACCATGCATCAGTTAACCAAAAAGGCAGGTGCAGGCCACCATGCTGCTGTGATACAGCAGCTAATCAAAAAACAAGTATGTGGTTGCCAGGCAACCAGTGGACACAACCACTATATGCAAAGAAAAAGTTACAGCACATAACTGAAGTAATAAAGGTATTAGATAGGTATAAAAGTACTAGATTTGGACACAAGGCCTATCTAGAGCATGTAGCTCCCTCAAAACTGCAACTTGACATTTTTGTTTGCGTGTATGGATTAAACAACCTGATACAATGTGTTCATTAGTTAGATTTGGAAGTGTTCATGTAATTTGAGTAAATGAATATTGTTTTTTGAGATAAGACAGTTAATCCATCATGCAGAGAAAATTAATTTGTTATTCTGAGATAAGAAGAAAACTAAATCAATCTTGAGATAACAGGACTGAAATAATAATAGTAACTTTAGCGGCTTTCACCTTCTTTAAACCCTAGTTTGATATGATATGTTGAACTGAACATAACACATAAAAATGCAAATGTTGTAAAGTATAAATCAATCCATGATGGCATCTCATATTTATTTTACTGGACTTGAAATTGTCACACAATGTTGACAATACTTACATGTTTCTAGGAAAGAGTCTACACACACTGGAAGAAGCAACCAACCTTCAAGAGAATTACATCTGCTACTGTATATTTACTAAACTTCCTGGGGCACTGCACTAACACTTTATACTCTATACTAACACTTTATCGTGTGTGTGTATTGGTGTGTAGGGGATAGGCTTGTGACTCACTATTAGAACTAAAATGTGTTATACATGTAGGTCCTTTAAGGAATAGCTCAGTGTGTAGGTTGTGTGTGTGAGTGTGTGGTCAAGAGAGAGCATGTGTGTGACAATGAGGCCGGCGACCAGAGAGTATAAGGATAGCAGTATAACTGTGAACGTAGCAGTGCAGTGTGTGTACTGTTTAGGCTATTTGTCAGGGAATAAATGCTACAACTCCTTAAGACCCAAGCAAAGTTCCCATGTCTTGCTTGCCACCTGCTGATTAAAATGAAGGGGGTTAGCCCCAAAGTCAGCAACACAAAGTCTCCCCTGTGCTTCCCGAATACGGTCTGGACACTGATCAGGTTCACTTAAGCTGGACTGACCTTTAAGGTGGACCAGCTATTCTCATTTTAGTGACAATCTCAGCTGCTTCTATAGAGAAAATGGAGAAATGTTGCGCTGGTGGAACAGAGAGTATTAAATTAGCCAGATAGCTGTAGCTCTACCAGCAGTGCACAGTGGCAGTCCAATGTGTGTACAGTCTAGGCTATTTGTTGGTGAATAAATGCTACCAAACCAAAATAATCCCAGATAGGGGATTTTTGTGTTCTTTTTCACAACAAGCTCTTTCATGATTGCATTAGCTGAAAATGGCGATGTCCTCTATAGGGACCCTGCCCGCCCCCCCCCCCCCCCCCCCCCGCGCACTGGCTGCACATCCACCGGCACAAATATATCAGCGATTGCCGGTTATTGGGCTGACGGTGGCCGGTAAGAAAATTTTGACATATCGCCCAACTCTAGTAGGGGAATAGCAAGACAGTGACAGTTACTGTACTGCATAATGTAAAGTACATGTGCTTCACTTTCTAATATCTTCTTGTCCCTCCTTCCTTTCCATTTCACTTTCTTCCTCTCTTCCATTGCTGTACTACGGCAGCTGCTTAGCTGGCAGTTTTTATACTCTTGGTTGTGACATGCTGTCAGATGAAGGGGACCAGCAAGACGAAACTAATTAAAAAGACACGCACAAGCAAAGAAACAGCACTGTGTGCCTTATTTTTGGTGTTTCAAATTGCCAAAGCTAATAGGCTTCATACAGTCAGGGGTGAGCTACGTTGCTGGACTTGAGCAAATGTTGTGGAAGGAAGAAAGCTTCAGAAATGATGGAAAAAATTCTACTTTCTCACAACAGATTGGGACAGATTTAAAATATCTAAAAAAAATGTGAGGAAAGTTCCAAAATAGCATCATTATCATATTTCAACAGTGTATGTGTATGGAAACGTTCAGTTACTGCCTTCTGTGAGATTAATCGATTGTGATTAAATTGTAAGCACTTCACATAATGCAGTTTATAATGCAGGCTACTAAAACTGTGTTGTAATTTTGTGAAACTAATAGTGATTTCAGATAAGAGTAGACAAAAGCAGGATTCCTGGCTGAAATGCCAAAAATCCCTGGCAGATTTTATTAGCCATAGCTATCTAACTAACATTAACTCTGTGGGTTGGTTAAATACTCCATCTCCACCTGACTATGAAAATCAGAAACCTGTAAAAGGCATTTGCATTTCATGGCTATGTACATGAAATCAAAGCCTTGTAAATATGTAAAAAAGATCTGAAGCTAAAGCTTAAAGCAAATAGTCAGCATCCTCACCAGTTGATGATTCATGTGGACATGACAATAAAGGAGCAGCATTGTTCTTGTATTGCAGTGTAAAGTCAGTTAGCCTTAGTATTTTGGTGCAATATTATAAAAATAGTAATATAAGACATTTTTAAAATGTCTTTTAATTTTTAGGTTTATGCTTTATTGTTAGTATTTTCAAACAATACTTTTACTTGAGAAGAGATTTTGAGAATGAAGACAAACGGTTGAGTTTGTCCAAGTTAAAATGGATGAACCCCTAAAATCCAGTAAGTAGTTTGTAAGATCCCAGTTAGCTTCTTTGAAGGATGTGCTGCTCTTAATTTTGCACTCTGGCTCGTGCAAACTGTCGACTCTTGATTGTTTGACCTGATAACCAGCGTTACTATTGTAGATAACAAGCTAGTTAGCTAGACATGCTCATGTTAGAGGCTTATGTTAGGGTAGACACACACACAGTTAAATGATGACTGAATGATGATTCATATGAGCACCTGACTACTGTTTTAGGACAGACTTGAAAAATTGTGAACCTGTCCTTTAATTTCAGCTTTTGACAGAAATATGCATGGAAACAGGCTGGGAACTCATGCACCTGTTGCTGTACTCTGCTGACAGCTGGCTGCCTCAGGGCAAGCTGCTGCTGTTTGACCTCTGAGAAGAGCTTTTAGCGGCACATCTCTCAGACTGTGCAGAGTACTGGAACATTTGACTCCTGTACTGATCTGAATTAAAGCATGCAAGGCTCGTCCTCATCCATCCTGGTGAACAAGGATAACTTTACAGCTCTCGCAGGACTGGAAAGAGGAGAGTGGGGCATGTTTTCATGGTCTAATGTTGGAGGTGAAGATACGAGAGATGCCATGTGCACTCTGCTGTCAAAGCCAGTTGTCACACCTAGTTTAAATTCAGATTTGAAAACTAGTTTTCTCTAGAGCTCTACAGTTTATAACAACACAGACTGATGGACTAGTTTAGTAAGTACTGTGGTGATTATTATTAGAATTGACACATTTGGCTCCCGGTATTCCTTTCCTGTCCATGAAGTATTTCTTGCAGGAGCATCTTGAGTGTCTTAATCTCTTCATGACAATATCACTCTTTTCTGTCTTTCTTTGGTTTGTATTTTTAACATATAAAAGTGAGCAGCTGAGCGTTCACTGCAAATTTCTCCTCTGTGTAAGTTACTGAAGTATTTCCTCTCTTCTGCCTCAGCGTTGATCCACTTTCCACACTAGATTCAGTGATGTCTTGCCATGACTGAAACAATGCATGACTCTGAGGTGAGAGAACGCCATCCCAGGAAACATGATGCCAATTATGTTCCTATTATTATATTATAATAATAGAAATAAAAAAGATGATTCTTACGGAAAAAAATAAAGACTAGCGACAAGAAATGTTTACTAGCTGTGATTATTGCCAAAGGAGGTGTCACTAAGTATTTGCCAATGCCAAATTCACACATTTTTTTAATTAAACAAATATTTGGTGAAATTGTGTTGACATGTCATTTAGAATGCAACAAAACGCACAAATTTTATCCAGGAGAAGCTGTATATTTGCATGATTATTATGTGTGACAGCTGAAAGTAGGACTACTAACATGCAGTCAGGTGTAGGACTAAAAGTCTGGACCACATATCTGATGATTTCAGCCTCTCTATCCTAATTAGGATGTTGACTGAACATTGTACCAGCCATTACATTTTTTAAAAATATTTTTAGGTTTTAACGATCAAGGATGAGGTTGAAAGCTATTGTCTATTATGGAAAATTCTTAAAGGTAGATGTACATCTACATCTTAAATAATTACATTTTGGGACATACTGTATATCCTTGTCTAATAGTCCTCAAACTGCCCAGGTGTTGACTTGGTCTCGGACCTCTCTGGTATGGATGACAACTTCACTTATTCTGATATGTATTCTGCTCATAAACCTGACCTGGGGCCTCAATTATTACTGTATGTGTACCCTAATTTCTATGCACAGAATCGGATTTATCAATTTCTGCTTGTGCTTGAGATTTACCACAAACCTTTTGATGCATGAGTGTAATCCTGGGTAACCCACTCCCTAAATTACAGGTACAAAAAGCAACTCTGCCAACCATGAAAGCATAATTTAAAGATTGTCATCTATCGTTCCAGAGGACATTAATAATGAAATAATATGTCAATACCATTTGTTTTAATTTTTTAACTACAGCTGAGCTCAGACTATAGGAGTTTTAAAATCCAAAACAATTTTGAAATCAGGTTGCATTACGCACATAAGGAGAAACTTCACAGATATTCTCTCTAATCTCAAATAAGCACACACTACAAGATTTGAAAATAATGGCACATCACACACTACAGGATATTGTTAAGATTATTGTGCCAGAGGGAGCAATGGACCACCTCACATGATCTCATAGGGAAGCAGATGTAAACAAAATGGAGACTGACATGGTGCAGTAGTAAAGTTCTTTTCTTTGTCTGTACAGTTATGATATGTCTTGGACGACACATGTGGAGAGGAAGACACCCTACATTGAAGTTAGTAGGACTTTCAAAGGGATGTGGCTGACCATATATGGCATTCTGTTGGGTGTGCATGCACAAGCAGATGGATGTAGATCAGGTAAGAAATAACATTATTCATACTGAAAAACACATGTTTGATAAATACCTATTTTCTTGTTTGTATGAACTGTTTCTACTCAAACATTTACAGCTTGTTTCACTCATGCTTCGATAAATGAGCCCCCTGGACCAAACTCTTACAGCCTAACACAGCAAATGTACTCCAGATATTTTTATACCTTTGCAACTCCCAAACTTTTCCAGACCTTAAATTGCTCTCCAATCACCTTTACCTGAGGAGTAACATTCCCCAGAAATCCCAAGTGTTTTTCAAACTGCAACTTGTCTAAAAGCAAACTGTTGTTTCTGATCCCAGTAACAGAACACACAAAGCCATCTGAGATGCTGGAGTATCCCCCATCCTCACTTTTATATTTGTTATTACCCCCTTCATCCTGACATGGCTTTAAAAGCACATAGCTGCTTGAAAGGACTCAACACATGAGGAAAACAAGGTAAGAGGATTGGGATTTGAAATGGTTTAACAACCATGCGCTGCTAAAAGATGCTTTTTTTTTTTTTTTTTTTTTTTTTTTAAAGAAAATCATAAAAATATACATTTTCCACTAGGGGGCAATGTTGGTCTATGAAAGCCACAGCTCTGCCAAGCAGGGAGAAGAGAGTACCTGTTCCTGAGGTTGTTTTAGCCATGTGGGTCACAGCAGCTCTGCTTTTTAAAGAGATGAACAATGAACAGTGATGGGTAGGGGGGAGTAAAAGAATAACACAGAAATAAAAATTCATGCCAAGCAATCAGAATGAAAAATGGTTGTTCTGCAAATCAGTGAAATGAAGGAGGTTTTAATGGAAAGGGAAGGCCTGAGCCAGGGAGCTATTCCAATTCAAAGATGCTTTGAAATAATTACATATTCAGTACAAGAGCTGTTAATTGTGCACATTCACACAAATCTCTGCTGATGTATCATCACTGTCACCTTTGAGTGTCAACGGAATAGCACACTGTATAATTCTGATGACAAAAAGCTAACAGAAATGGAAATCTGGTGCTGTTTTTAGGAGCTCAGAATGGAAGTGGACAACGTAATTTCAAAATGAGCTCCATGCCTGCCAAATTATTTAAGGAGTGACCGAAAATTGATGGATGTTATTTGACAATGACTCATAATACAGGTCACAGGGGACAATTTGGATAGTTGCTTTGATAAACTCTTGTTCTGTATTTTTAAGGTGTGGCCTTTAGATACATCAGAAAATGCAAACAATTATACTGTCACAATTATATAGTGACTGAAGACTGGTTGATTAACAAAAGAGTGTAAATCAGTTCTTAGAATGTTCTTAGGATTTTCTATTGAATTGCCTTGAAATTGTGGTCTGCGTGATCCAGTATTAATGGTTTGGCTTGGCCCAAGATCGTGCAAGGGTTCGCTCTCATCAAGCATGAGGTGGTTTATGTGACCTCTGGAGTATTTACTCCTTCGTTTTAGTTCATTTGTTCAGGTGATAGTAATGCCATTTGAACTTCAGCACCAAATAACTACATTAAAATATTTATAGTAAAACAGTCATTGGCCCTCAGTTAAAAGAATGATGGCATGGTTCATTAAAACATAATCCATACCCACTACAGGTGACAATCCTAAAAGACAAGCTATTGTGCATACTAGCTAACTACTAACAGCTGATCACTGGAGAAGGACAAATACGACATGGATTACAGTAAGGTCCATCATGCTCAGCTACAGTTAAAGGTTCTGAAATGTGATTTTTTGGACTTTAAAGACCAGTTCACATAGAGAGCATTTTTAGAAGTCTCTTTGACAGACAGCTGGTTCTGAGGTCAGTGATGGCTGCATGGTGAGTACAGGGCACTCATGTAGGGCTGCAACTAAGGATTATTTTCATTATTGATTAATCCAAGGTGACATCTTCAAATGTCTTTTTTGTCCACAACCCAAAGATATTCACTTTACTATCAAGACTAAAGCAACCAGAAAATATTCACACAGTTTAGATTCCCAGTAAGACTGAAGCCAGGTTACTACGAATCAAACAAGCCACTTATGTGATAAATCCTGGTTCATCTGTTGTGACAAATGAAAAACAAAAAATGCCCACTGAATGCAGACTAAAGAATGCAGCTGTAGGTGACTTTACTGTCAGAGAATATGTCCAGGCAATAACTTAGAGGATTCAAAAGTAGGCCTGTAGCCAGAGGACTGTTGGTTCTAATGAAAGGGACAAAACAGGAGAGGAAAGCATCCAGAGTAAAGACTCACTCCTCTAGTGAGATGTTGGAGTACAGCAGAGGGGAGACTGACGAATGAGGATCAGACAGGCTGCTGGGTTGCTGGGTTGTCATCTCTTCTACCGTCCGCCTCTCCGGTAACGACGTCTGAGGGACAATTTCCAGCACTGCCCAGCACCTGAAGCACACAGAGAGAGAGAATTCATGACAGATTTAAATGATCTAAATTACCACATGAATAAACAAGATGTCACTTAGTAACTCACCATCAGTACCTCCACACATGTTATGCAGCTGTTCATATGCCTGTTCCAGGTGATTTTCACTACAAGTCAGTATCCTCTCTATCACTGACTGTATCCACATCAGGTTTGCATAACAATAACTGACATGGGACAAAATATGCCGATCAAATATTCTACAATTTAATATACTACAGCCGGTTATTAAAACAATTACTGTAAAGTATATACTGTACTATATATTCACAGCCACTGGTGATGCCTTATCACAGAACCACATTTTGGAATATTTTTGTTATAGCAGTGTCTGACCTAATAAGATCTTGGGGATAAATTTGAGAGTTTCACTATAAAGCTAAGCCTTATAGGAGCTCCTAAATGGTTACTTTTTTTACTTGGTTAAGAAATGGAGACTTATCTACGTAGACTGAAAATAAAGAGCTGCCAATAAGGCAGTAGTAATAGCATTAATAGCTATTCTGTGCTCACATGAAGATACAGTATCATGATCCATTAGATGACACAACAAGCAATTTCACATTTTTCCAAGATATGTAGTCACAAGGTTCATCTGATTTTATCTATATCTTTTGGGTGGAAGAGGAAGGATTGAATAAGTTTCATGATGTGCAAGGAACAAAAACAAAAGATTGATCTCTAGAAATTATTTTGAAATTAATTGGTACTAGGGTATCAAGAGCAAGCTTCAGGTTCTCAGTAGAAAGACATCCAGTGCTTACTGGCTAATGTCACAATGATATAGCATGCCCTCTAATCTACAGTAAAACACTCATAATCTGCTTAGCTACCACTGCCACTTCTCCCAATGCTGCACTATTAAATATTTTTTATGTTAACAATGGATCAAATCACTACATGTAATGTCAAAAGTGTCACTTGTAGTGATGAACCCATAGAGAATTATCACCAGCTTCTGCAGTTCCCCTCATCTCTACAAAGCTTTACAGCATCTTTGAGCTAATTGTTTTAGTTTTACAGTCCACAAGTTTACTGTTTTTGTTCAGTCTCACCACTCTCATCAAGCTTGTTTCCGGGCTGCGACAGGCAGCTGTTTTTAGAAAAAAAAAAATCTCTGACAAACCCACTATACACTCCCTGCCCAGCACCAGACAGCAGACAAAGTCAGAAACTAACTGTGAACATAGAGGAGCATTTAGCTGCTCAAGAGCCAAACATTTTTCTCAGAAATACTGTAGAGACCAAAACAGAACTACAAGAAGAGTGAAAAGTGGACCTGCATTCACCAGGTGGCCAGAAACGAGACTCCAAATGAAGGATAATGAGTGCTTGTTGGATGTGCTAACAGGCAATAGTTTGCCAATATCTACAGCAGCTTTAACATCTACATGTAGCTGGCACTGAAGTGTTGTTTGGTAATGTGCACTAATTGAAAATGGTTTTTAAGTCATAGTGACAATAATATTAAAATGCTGTTTGTTTGCAGTGTTAGAACAAAGTCATACACATTTTGGATTGTTTAATTTAAGCTGATTACCTATTCACCTATTCATTCTTGTTTAGACCACAGAACTGCCAAACTAAATGCTATATGGACTCCTTTTATGGATGAAAGTACCAAGTGTAGGGAAGGTGGAGGGGGGCTGTTCTTTGAAAAAAAATCCCCAATGAGACTATCCATCCATTAGCTGAATTAATCTAACTTTTGGTGTGTGGGAGGAAGCTAGAGCACCCAGAGGAAACCCATGCAGGCATGGGGAAAACATACAAACTCCACACAGAAAGGCTTTTAACCCAGAATCCTCTTGCTCTGAGGCGACAGTGCTACCCACTGCCACCATGCCAATTAGACTAATCTTTGTAAACTTTTGGTGAGGACTGTTTACTGTTAGACTATGATATCCAGTCCTTCAAAAACATACATAATTCTGTGAGGAATTTCACTGCCTTTCAGTTACAACAGGGCACTTTTTTTAATTCTGAGATTGTTAAAGAGACCGAACAACTTGCTTAACGCTACAGTTATCTTCACTGAAAGGGTTGTGCTCACTGCAGGTAATGTAGAATCTTTGATAATGTGCCGTTCATTTTTAATAAACTGCATGACATTGGATGCATGGCACTCTTACTTCCAAGCCTGGCTGCCCTTTCAGAGGATGAAACCCCCCCAAGCGTGACATGGAAACAGAGACTTACTTCTTGTAAAACCTCACATGGGCCACCATGAATTAATTACACATTCATTAGCAAGACCAAGCTGAGATGAATCATCCCCTTAGTTCTGGCAGAGCAATGAATCACAAAATGAGTCAATCTTTAGAAACAGACATGGTCTCACTCTTGGTGGTGATTTCACTCCAAACATAACACTGCTGCATGTGGTTATACTGTTACACCCAACATCTGGGCACTACTGTCCATTGTGATGATGATTTACTCCCTCCAAAACCACAGCCTCCTCCTGTTCTAATTTGCCTTTCCCATACTTGACATTGGCATCTATTTCCTTGTACACCATGTGTACATCATCTCTCAGTGCTGTGTGTCTGCTGGATTCAGTGCTGTATGGCCCCAGAGGTTTGTTGTGCTCCCTGCTGAATCTGTCACTGCAGCAAGGATTCTTTAGGGAGCAACCTCAAGAGCAAAGCCCATTCTGCTAAATAAAATGGCTGTATAAGTTTAGTGGTTTGCTCAAATAGTGGATACAATAAATGCTTTAGGTTTTAGGTCTTTTTTCTCTCATGTGAATTTGCTTTAACCCTTTGTCTTTTTAAGTTTTAATGTAAAACACAGTTGTGAAGCTTAAAATAAATAATTTAAAAAACAGTGTATTATTATATGTACCATTTGCTGCAGTAAATACCTCTGTGCCTTAGTCAGACCCTTATTTATGTGTTTGTGCCATTATGTAGTTGGGTATGACCTAAAGTTATTATCATAAAACATAACAGCAGTATGAACACAAATCCATTTTACACAACCCAGAGTTTACTTTGTGAAAACATCACGTTTTCATGCTGGAATAATTCCCTGAAGAATACATTACATTTGCATCAAATCATGTGTAAAAAAAGCTAGCTTATTATCAAGCAAGCATCAAATACAAGTGATCTCCGTAACATATTTTCCCTGAGAGTTTGGTTTATACAAAAGATGCCTGTCTTTGTAGATGGAGTGAATGTAAAATGAACTAGCAATTGTCCTCAATACAGATTTTAAAGGATTGCTGCCTTCTCTACAAATGTGTCTGCATAATTTATTTAAAACATTTGAAATAGATGTTGTCTTTGGTAATTTCATTGTTACATTTAGTTGATTCTTTCACATTGCTACAGGGGTCCTGTTAAATTTATAACCTCATAATCTACAGTATGTTATATAACTGTCTGTTATGTCGATTGCAACTTTAAGTCATTATGTTTTATGTCAGTCTGCAAAGGTTGAAGGTCATTGCTACAAATAAAAAAAAGTGTGTTAACTGAACATATCTGCTAACAATCCATTTTATAGGAAAATTAATGAGACAAGCAAAGGTAATACTATAATTAATCTGTCAAATTAATCTTATTTTCCAATGGGCCCAAGAAACCCATTCAGAACTCCTGGATACTTTTGAATTAAGTGTCAGCAGTTTTGTTTTTGGACAGCTATAAATTCAATCCAACAATTTTGTGTTTCAATTGGCTGGCAATTTCAAATTGAGCTGTTCTTCTAAAGTAACATGATGGATTCATCCCACTATTACCAAACAAATGCCATATAAAAACATGTTTTAATGTGTTACCAGAAATGTCGTCATGTCAGGATGCCTGATTGCTGAGAACACATTTAAATTCACAAGTTGCTTATACAGTTTTGTGCAGGTGATACCTTTTGCTGTCTCTGAACCTCTCCAGTCTCTCTAATAAATATGACCTACCAACTGTAAACTACATGTCTTTAATGTGCAATATTCATATGGCATCATCATTTTTTGGCTGTCAGACCATCAGTCTGAAAAATATAATCTAGCTTTAAACTGGCTCAGCAGTCACTGGAAAGATATACTCATGCATCGGGTCTAATTAAAATTCAAAAGATTTGCTGTACAGGAATGAAGTTAAGAGTGTGTTTTACTACACTACACTATCCTTAAATTAAACACATCTGTCAAAACATTTAGATATAGAATTATATAGAAAGAGCTTGGTAATACCACGGAAACAAACAAGGCTTTCTTTTACAGTACAGTTTCAGCTTACTTGCTGAGTAAATTGCCATATTTTACTTAGTGATGTTGTGAAACATATATGGTACCTGTTAACAGCACAGCCAATGGAATGATCTATTACAAAGGATATGGTAAGAACACTGTAATACCATGGAAACAAACAAGGCTTCCTTCTACAGTACAGTTTCAGCTTACTTACTGAGCAAATTCTAAAAACATGTACAAGAACATACCCAGTATTTAAGATGTACAATGACAGTAGAAGAAAACTGTTCCCGTGGAGGTTGTTACCAGGTAAGAATAAGATAAATCTAATAGACCTTTTATAAATGGGTGTAGCCATGAACAACAACTATATAAGAAAAACTAATTAATTGGAAAGTACTATCTTAATTTGTAGATACAATATAATTAAACTTGGGCTGTTACCAACATAAACCTTGGATAACTACAATTGTAATTTGACAATTGGTTGCCTACTTTCCTAGCAAGTGTGCAATTATATCTGAGCTATTACTAACCTAAACTGGTCATAACTACATGGTACTTAGTTGAGTTGATGGGTAATAGTGGAGGTTTTTCTTAGTGTTTCAGCTGTAGTTTCTCCGTATTTGCCTACTTATTACCAGGATTAATTACCCAATAATATACTATAATTCACCATATATTTACTGGGTAAATATTAAGTAATTAGGGGACTGTAAAAGGAAGGGTTACCCTGATTATATGGATACACGTCCATTTCCAGAACTGACAACTGCAAATATTTTGAGACTTGACTGTAAGTGGAAAAACTGAAAACTCATTTAATCCTTGTGACGTGACAGAAAAAATATTTTGATTCTCTAAACTGAGTTCAAACATTTATTTAATAAAACTGTCAGATTGACAGATTTGATTGAGCTCAGGACACATCCTGAGGACAGCTGCGTTGCTTCAAATTATTTTATTGTTAAACTTGGAATCTGTGAGTAACAGTTTTGCAAGATTTAAATAATTAATGAAATTTCCTCTGCTGTCCCATCCTTTGCTAAACTAATGCACAGTCCCTCTCTCAAATGAGAGACTGTAGATGAAACACATATATCATTCCTGGCGCTATGTGATGACTACAGCTGTTTATTAAACATGACATTCTACAAGTTGTTGTGGGAAACTCACTCATCTGACAGAACATATTTCTGAACTCTGGATCACTGGATTAGGTTCATGTGGATTATATTATTGTTAAGAATCTTTCTTTAATTATGTGTCGGCACAAGTGTGCTCCTTTGGTGCCCTTGGGAAAATTGCATAAAGACTTTGTTTGAACCAGTGAGGGCCTTGTGCCTGTGGGAAAATAGGGCCTTCAATCTAGATGTTTAGGCCAACATGGATGAAAAGTATTTTAAATGCTCACAAAAATGAAAATTTGAACATCCACATTTCCCTAAAAAAAACTGGACAAAATTCAATCTGAAGATTGTGTGATATGATCAAACAATCTAGGATGGCTACTGAATGGACCTTGTGGAGAGATTGTTTAGTTAACTACTATTCCCAAGGTCAAAATCTCAACTCATTGCTTCACATACATAATGTAAGATTTCACAGTGTTTTGGGATCTCATCTGTAGATGTTCACAATGGATTACACAAAGGAGATTGTCTGCTATGTCAAATGTATAAAATAGGCAGCTTGGATACATGTATTATAAGAGATGATCATGGCTGACCAACAGTCCCAACCGAGCCTCAGCTGGGGATTTCCCCTTGGATTGTCAAGGTGTTTAAGTATTGTGGAAATCAGCCTGATAATCCTTTAGGGTACAGCTAGTCTTTGAAGGTTTTCAAAAAACAAAGACAGCAGGCTGGGAAATAAAGGATGAATCACAAGTTCTTTGTTGAAAACCAGAGGCCATAAAGTTAGACTGCATGGAGAGAGAAAGCAAGTCACGGACAAGCAAGTTTTCTCCTCTCTGTGCGGCATTGACTGTTGGTCTCTTTGAGTCGGCTGTGCACCGTGCAGCTCTGAGAGATTTATCCATTCATTTGTTGTGGCTACGCCTGAATGCACCCAACAACACACCATTTCTATTTTATTCTACTAGTCTTTCATTCTGCTGGGTGGCTCAACAGAATTATGTCCCCAACGATAATTATCAATCAAAATTATGGTCTGAAAAATGGAGGCAAAGGAAATTGCTTACCAGGGCATCAAGCAGGAACAGGGACCCCAAAAAGAAGTAGTGTGATAAGAGAGAGTGGTGAGACAAAGCAATGGGTGAGAGAGGATTTGCATCTGTAAAGTGTCAGTTCTGTTGATTTCAGTCAACTTATAACAAACAGTGCCAAACTGTAGTCTTTGTGAAGAACAACTTGTGTCAAGTCAAATCCATTACATGAACTTCTGAGTTCAGTTATTTTATCATGGCTTTAATTTTAAAATTTTAATAAAGGTAATATTTATATTAATATATTAACTCTCTGATGATATAAAAGGTTTTGATGAAAAGAATGACACGAATGACTACATGCTTTATTTTTATTTGCTTTAAATAGGTTCTACACCCTTATACTCTTGAAAACATCACATACTGTAGTAGTAAATTTGTGGCCATAATTTACCCGGATCTCAATGATGTCTATGAAATAAGGAGGAAATTAAATTAAAATGGTGTATCCGGAAAGAGTGACACAATAATCATTCGAATGGGGATCACGTTACACTTTCATTCTCTCCTCAAATGTATTCATGGAGTTTAATTGTTTTTACATATGAATAGTGTGATGGTAGTGAGGAAGGAAAAGAGAGTGAGTATGAAATTCAAATCCTGCCTGCTTTTTTACTTCTGCACACCTGACCAATTGCTGCATGAAGTGGGTGTGCCTGTCAGATTGCCAATTTTGAAAAGTTACAGAAATTGCAGCCCCAGTTCCACAATCAGAAGGGTATGAGGAGAAAGGGGTTTCAAATACTGTTCTATAATTGAAGTACTTTGTTTGAAGTGGACCCAAAAAGGGAGTGTGCTGCATCCACTCAAGTTCAGTGCCTAGTGTAGTGGCAGAGCAGCAGAATTAGAGGGCTCTGTCTATGTTCAAAGAACTAGAATTATAACAAATAATGGTAGTTGTGTTTCACACAGGCTTCACTACCATGGCCGTATAGACTTGCTGTGTGGAACCGACAGATCACAAGGATGGGTCGCTTTGTTAGAGGAGTTTCCTATAAGGTATACTGTAAAATGCTGACGTTGGATGGCAGACAACCCAAACAATGAGACTCTGCAAACTCAAGAAGACAAACTGTTCCACTTTGGTCTACATCCTAACTTACCAAGGTCTCTTGAAAATGCAATACAGGGTCCTTTTAGTGATGCTATGCACTGACTGAAGAAGAGGCAAATGTGTAATTGTGGATAATACCTACTTGAAAATGGGGCAATGTACAGACTAATGGTGAAAATGGTAGACTTTCAACTAGAATTCCCAACAGAGCTTTAGAGACACCCTGACACAAACAGTAGATAAAGCCTGCTGAAGGGTCAATCTCTGCGGAGATCAATTCCACTGAGGGGCATCCATTGATTGGGAGCTACCAGCAAAACATGCAGATTTTCCTGAATGTCCTTCTTTG
Source organism: Thunnus maccoyii (assembly GCF_910596095.1). Lineage (NCBI taxonomy): Eukaryota > Metazoa > Chordata > Actinopteri > Scombriformes > Scombridae > Thunnus > Thunnus maccoyii. Next base: position 4,656,409 of record NC_056539.1, on the reverse strand, counting down.
AAGCCCATCATAAGAGAGTGGTTAGCCTCAGATGGATTTACCATGGAGAGGCTACACAGCCACACAGTACTAAGTGATGGCAGCATGTCTTGGTCTGCTGCCTAGAGGGACAGAGTAAGATGGTAGCTGGTCCCATCTCCTCAGTGGAAAATGCATTTGCCAGGAAGAAGAATGAGGACTGTGCAGCAGAGGACATTTCTTACTGGGAAGATGAAAGAACTTTTCTTCTTTCTCTTGAGGGCTGAAATTTGCTTGGCTGACAACAGCTGGTCAGGGATGGCTGGTAGGTTTGTGGCCGTGGGGAGCTGCAGCCTTACTCACTTCTCTTTTAGCTGCTTGAATGTCTCATAGGTGTCAGGCAAGGAAGCACAGAGAAGAGTTCCCTGCAACACTTCCCTGTCACAACACTGAAGGGTGACGATTCTTAACCAAACTTGCCAAACATGGCAAGAGTTGTGACTCTTTCAATGGCTGTGGCAACAGCACCAGGCAGTTTACCAAACTGCCCTGCTGCACAACACATAAGCTCAATCTTCTGTAATTCTCTCTTCTATTGTGGAGGCTTTAAGCGACAGTCAGGAGCACCAGCCACACAATGAGACCATTGTCAACAGGGCTATCAGAGATAGGAGATAATTCTTGTTATAGGTATTCCACTACTTTGCTGTCCTTTTCTTCACTTGTCAGACATTCTGACAAAGCTCACACAGAGTTTAGTAAGCCCAGTCACAACAGACAATGGCACAAACAAAACTGATTTGTGCTTCTTCACAAAATACCTGGTCCTGGAAGCTTGGTGAGGTAATGACTACTGTGGGTCATGCCATGGCTACCATTTGTTGTGCTTAGTTTTTGATACAAAGAAGAAAGCTCTTGATGCTGTATCTCAGACCAAGCTTGTAAAAAACTGAATGGTGAGACATAGCTAATATGATGGCTTCCTCTATTTTTGTTACACCAGCTCTCAACAGCACAAATTTGTGTGTCAAAGTTCACTGAAAATGAACATGAATTAACTTTGCCTCCAGGAGTGAATCCAGCACTTCCACATAAATTACTGTTTTTTGAAATTTTGTCTAAGAGTTCACTGGGATGATCAAGGTCTCAGCATGAGCATAGTAATCCTGGTGCTGCATATGCCAGATCATTCAGAGGGCCTGATATGGCTGATTTTAAAACCTGGGCATATGATGTGTATATGAGGTATGTATGATGTGGCCTCAAGTGCAAGCATCATACCTGATGAGGAGCTGCAATAGCCAGGAGACCACAGTATGAGAGGTTCTGCTGGGTGGTGTGTTGAATGAACAAAGCCATCCTAAACAATAAATGAAGGGGGATGCAGTGGCTATGGCACCCCACCTTTCATGATGGTGCATTACGCAATTTTTGATGTATGGATCCACAAGGATGTGGGGTTAAACACAGAGCCAGGTTAAAAGGCAAATGCCATGTAAAATAGAACACTCTGTTGACAATAAGACTCATATTTTCTTACTATACATTTACTAAACAATGAAAGGAAAAAAAAAGCAAAAGTTGATTTTGGGTTTTGCAGTGATCGTGTTGACCAAAGGGCCTCTGTATAAGTGGTGGGATAAAGTGAGGCCTGTTTACTGAGCACTGAGAAAACTGAAATGTTATCATGAATCAATAAATGGAGCTCCCCTGTGAAAAAACCTGCCATTAAAGAGTATTGCTTTGCCACACAACACTGCTTTCAGAATCTGGTGTGTAGGTTGGACACAAAACAAAAAAATGCAGCCTGAAGCTCATAAATCTCAGAGAAGCATCCCAGAGGAGAGAGACTTATTGTGTGGAGCTGCTGTAAGTTGTTTTGCCAGAAGCTGAAGTGAAGTACACCAAGTCAAAGTCAAGTCAAATTTATTTATAAAGTTTGATAATAGAAGGTTGTTTTCACATTCATCTGCTCAAAATGGAAACTTTCTCTGTGCTAACTAAAAATCTGAGTTTAAGGAGTGTATCTATGAGCATGATTTGTGACATCACACCTAGTTTGGAGCCAGTCACAGTCCAGTATGCAACTTACACAAGTGTGATGTGGAAACTTAAAGCCTCCAGTGCACAAACACTAAGCATGGACTGTGGAGTGAAGTAGAAGACATCTTGTATCCAGCAGTTAAACTTTTTAAATGAACAATATTTACATATTCATCAATTCTGGAATTTATAATGAGGGAGAAGGAGGAGATGTCATTTTCAGGATTTTGATGAGATAATTGAACTTTTTTGTGGAAAAACCATATTAGACACAAATTATTATTCAAAGTAGAGTATTTTATATACTGAATTTGTCTGGAGGGGATCTCTATGGTATAATTAATTGGTGGTGTCTGCAAATGTGGTTTAATACTACATCAAACAATATTAGAGGTGCTACTTTATCAGACATACAACAGTAGAGCTGCTGGTCTATCTGTTAACAGTGCAACCAAATAAACTAACGTTGCAGGTAGGTGTGGGTGGGTGTAATGTTCCCCCTAAGCCTCACACCTAGATTCCATTGGGCATGGCTGCATCGCGTACCGGCTGTAACATGGTTTTGTTCCATCTTCCGCACAGCGTTATAACCCACCGGGAGTTTCAGATTCAGAGTGTTTTGATCTGGCAGCGCCAGAGAGAAGAGAGCTACCCCTCTACCTGGAAAGGAAGCCAGGGACTGGGGCAGTCATGGCAGCAGTGGAGTCATAAAATCTTAGTAATTTTCCACTTCCAAGATGAATCTCTCGTTGGCCATGGTGACAAATATCCTCCGACCGGTTGACTTCTGGCCTGGTGCCACCAGTTACGACGTAATGTTGATGTAGTGATATGATATATGATCGGGTGTCTGCACAGGGTTTTATTTTGAAAATTGACCAGATGCTCTATGTCTTTCCTGTGTGCAACTTCCTGCCTGACTCATCTGATCCGTGCAGCTTGACGTGGCTTCCGTCAAAAATAGACTAGGCTCGTATGTTTAGCAGAGCAGAGCGAGGAGCCACTTCTGGGATGCTTCTGAAACATGCTGCGGCACGTCTGATGGGATCACAAGCATTGACTAGAGTGGCTGCGATCAGATCAAGCTGTCGGAGTCTTCAGCTGCAAAATAGGTTTCAAGAGGTCCTGGATGGTCTGTGCCCTGTGGTGCATCTGGAGTCCTCTGTGGACGGTTGTTATGCCAGATGGCCTCCTTTCTCTCTGGACCAGATTTGCTCAATGCTCCTGGCTGCTGCTGTTACTGCCACTCTCCTAAAACCTCTGCTGAACCTCTCAGAGGGTCCTGCCTCCTGAGTTGATGTCAACAGTCTCTGCCTCCCAGATGGTCCAGCATTAATGTTAGGACATGTGATCATCTGACCACAAGGCTCATGATTAGAGGAGCAAGATTTGTATTCCTGATAGAATTGCCCCATAAAACCTTACTTTTAAGACAACCTCTACTGCTGTTCCCAAAAGTATTGTATAAAGTATTGATATTAAAACTACATTACAGACAACAACAAATATTTTTACACATTGAACAATCAAGCACTTTCTATGATGGCTGAAACAACCTTAAACCTAATAATTACTGTGGCCTTAACAAATTCACGCCCCCCCCCCCCCGCCCCCCAATTTTTCTGCCTCCATAATCCCTGACCTTCTTCTTGGGGAGAGGTTGCGGCCATCGTTCACAGAAATAGCCTGCTGTCATGTGGTGCTTACCCTGGGAGACAATATACTAGATGCTCTCCTGGGGGAGAGGCCTCTGCCATGATACAAAATGTATAAAACAATGTTATGTATGTGTTTGGGCTGCACAGTATGGCCTAAAGTGTTTTTTCATCGTATATGTAACATTTTTGAAGAGCAGGACAGTGAGAGATTAATGTGCTCACCAGAGGATGTTGAGCACGGTGCAGGTTGTCAAGCCTCCAAGAACTGCTCTCCGAAACCACAAGATCTGAAAGAAGATACAATACATGTGACCAGCTCAGGCAAGGTTATAGAAGAATTTTGCTAAACAACGACACAATAGGATCATATAATCCCGAGACAATAACAATGAAAGTCAGTAAAAAATAATATATTCTTAACAGCACATACAATACTACAGGCTGCACCCACCATTTGCATCCACACATTTGTGCACTTACACACCTAAACAGTGCTGGAGAGAACCCTTAAAGGCTTTTCAGTGACTAGGCCTGACGTTGTCTCTGTATGATTAATGCAAAATATCTGTGATTAATGCAAAATACCCATCTTCAAAGACACTGGGGACAACAATGTCAAAAAATATAAATCATGTACATTTGGAGTTGTTTTAGCAAAGTCAGATGTAGGTGGTTATTTATATATGAGGCAGAGTATGTTATTCTGACAAAAGACAGTGAGAAATGAGACACAGGCTGGCTGTCAGTGACAGTTTGTCAGGAGGACATAAACATCAGGGTACTTCTATGTCTTAGAAGCAGAAACAGTGCCTAACTTACAATGTCCTTCAGACATGGCTTGGTTGTGTTATGTCTCCGACGGCTGTCCACTGGAAGTGCTTCAGAAGAGGCACGTCTTCAAGAGGCTTGTTCTTCAGTCATCAGATTATGTTGTTTTATTTAATGTACCTTGAGTTTTGGGCTTAATTTTAGGGCTAAGATTATTTCCATTATGCAATCTGCCAATTATTATTGAATTAAAATATTGAAAAATGCCCATCAAAGTTTCTGACAGTCAAAGGTGACATCTTTAAATTGCAGCAAATCAGCATATTTGCTTGAAAAATTTTGATTTATTGATTATAAAAAAATGTTGCAGATTAATAATTTTTTTGACTGGCTCATTGATTAATTGACTAATTATTTGCTTCTTCTTATTTTCTTTGTTAAATAAGTGTTGGCAAACTGTGTGTTTCTATAAAATGCTTTCTATGCTGTTAATTTAAGGTTGTTTGGAAGAGTCCTTGCCTACAATCAATGTCTTTAACATGCATATAGAAGACACAGTTGCAGCCTATTTGTCAACAATGTGGTTATGGATACCTTTTGCCTGTATTTTACTTTTTTTGTTATTTTTAATTTTGATAAATACTGACTTTTATATACTTTCACAAAATAATTGCACTTTTTAGAGGTGCAAGTTGCAAAAAGTTTGTGCCTTCACAATAAAGACTGACTCAGCCAGCAGGAAACCTCAGCAGGGATGGTGAAGACAGTGGCTCATAGGCCATTTCTCAATTTAGTACATTGAGTCTACAGACAAGCAGGCAGTGCAGGATGTAGTGAAAGACTAGAATTACCTGTGTTTTGTTGTGTGAGATCTGTGAGAAAAGCAGAGGCATCACGTTTACAATCCCTCCTGTTGAGACAAAACGCAACAACAAGTCAATCCCACAGACAGTGTGATATTTGCCATTTTTATTTTACTGCATGCAGACAAATTTGATTTTTGATATCTTCATATGCTACATCCATCTTAGGCTTTCTTTTATGGCTCCTAACATTATTTCACTCTGTTGCAGCACAGCAGTGTGTATTCTTAGTGTCCATATACAATATAATTAGGTAGAGTCCCAACCACAGTGATAACATGATAATCAACCAAGATTCTAACAATGACGCGGTGCCTCAGTGAACAGAATGTCAAGTTGCTGTTTGATGTGCTTCATGATGGTTCAGGCACACTATGACTGGAGAATAAACTTCTTTTATCAAATTATTGACATTATGAATCTCTTACCTAAACAATATAAAAATGACCTAAATGTATTCACATTACAATTTTCAATAAATAAACGACCAGTGGGTGGATCATGAATCATATCGGAAGTGAGCCAACAAGCGAGAAAACATAATGCAGTCATATAGTTACAGAGAAGTTACTGTTAATTTGTATCATTAAAGTAAATATGACAAATTATTGGAATATATACAGATTTTAGGTCAGATTGTCCAACGCCTACATATAATGGACAAATGAAGTTTTCAGAACATTTTCTACTCATTTCTTCATCTCCAGTCTACAGGTGTTGTGTGCCTTCTTTTAAGAAGCCTGAATCCACAATCTGACTGGAGTTTGCAAAACAACAAGTGTGTTTCCAGGTGTTGGAGAGTACTACTGCATATGTGAAAATAGTTTGTGTCTCCAGAGGGAGCTGTGTGAAATCTGATAAATTGCCTCAAGTGATGTCACTTTCCAATAACATTTGGAAAGTCTAGAAGAGCTGCATGATTCAATTATTTTATCCCCATTCAAGTTAGCAGAGGACTAACTAGAAGTTAGCCAGCTTGGCCGGCGGAAGTCTCTGGGTGTGCATTCAAACAGCCAGTGCGGGAAAGTCCCTCCCAACATGAGATTTAAAAATTCTGTATATTGTGAAATACAGACAGATTTATCTGGCGGTGATAGGCTTAATCAGCATTGTGTGAACTTGTTTGGCAAGGGCTTGAATGTAATGGACATTCATTTATATGTAAAAGGTCCACACCGCAGGTTTAAGTTTTGATTAAAATGACTTTACAGTTTATTGGGTCTGTACTAATAGTTGTCAGTTATTCATTGAAATGAAAGTTCACTGGGGTCAGTTCTGATATTGTGGTGTTTTATTTATTCGTATTTGAGGTGTCAGTCTACATAAGATGCATTGAAATCTGTCTCACTCTACTTTAAGAAGCTGCAAACAAACCTAAAAGCATTGTATTAGTCTGGGTTTCAGTGAGTAGTTTTAGCGTCCCATCATAGCCTGAATGTTGTTAGAGGCTTTTGAAACCTGACCAGAATGCAATTCTGAGGTAAACACAATCCTTTTTCAATCTTAGGAAAATGATTTAAAGTTTTTCTATGCTGTTCTATGCAACTAGCAATGACAAACTGCAAAGCAGCTGTCACCGCTGGCAGTTTGCATGTTCAAATGACCCTGTGAAGTAATGAAAGCTGGTAGGAAGTACAGTCAGAGCTGTCACAGGAATGCTAATGAAACAGAGCAATAACCCAATATGCTGCCACGGCTGATGTGTTGCAGTGACTTCAGGAAGCCAAAGTACTTGCTAGTGGTGTGAATGACAAAGCACACAGAAAAACACACATGCGCACAATGACCGGATCTCAGACCTCTATCAGTTTTCATTTCAGTTTTTGTTGCCTTATTTAGGTCTGTGCGGCTTAACAGATTGTACACTGACTGATACGCTGAAAATTCATGTTTTTATGCAAAAGAAAGTATGACATCAACTGTAGGGATTACTGGTGAGGTGAATTTTCAATGCAAGTACTCGTCTCTTCTCCTCTCCTTTCATCTCCCCTTTTCATGTTTCCTGTTTTCCTGCTCCCTCTTGCCTCCGCTATTCTGCTTTTGTCTGCTCTCCACTAGTCTCAGCTCGTATCGAAAAAAGGGAGGATGAGGAGAAATGGGAGAAAAGAGGAAAACCCGCTGTCAATCCCTCCCATCAACGTTTATGATGTTGTGTCAAAAGCAAACAAACAAAAGTCAAATATCTTAAATATATCTATACTTTAGGCAGGTTCAGTTCAAGTTGTCCAAAGATACAGTGATAAACACACATCTGTATATTTAAGTAAGATTTAATTAATATTCCTTACGAACTCAATTCTACTGGGAAGAAATATTTGATATACCTCTTCCTTGGTGGCAGGGGTAGCTTGATTTTTGACTCAATATTCTTTTTTTTTATTTAAGATCCTTCCAACAAGACAGATGCTTTTCAGATTAGATTTATAAAACTGTCAAAATGTTGTTCCTGTAATGTTGATATTGAGGATGTGATGCATTTATTTTGTCCTAATGATGTTGCCTTGTGGGTGAGATAGCTAGAACTTTGAGTATGTGCCCACAAACAATAAGACTTGACTTGAAAGGGGGTAGCTGTCTTGTCCTAAATGTTGTTGCACTCTTGGCTAAAAAAGAAAAAAAGAAAGTTTGTAATTTTATTCTGGAGGGCATAAATACAAATAGACAATGAAAGCGAAATGATTATTAGAGGAAATGTTTTGAATGAAGTTGTTTTTATTTTCTTTTTCTAGAACAATACTTTTTATTTAGATGTGCGGGATGTAACATTTATCTTGTCTCAGTAATTATGATATTTTATTCATAAAAAATAGGAAATCCACACACTCATTACTCAGATGCATTTATTTCAACAAATGAAGGCTAAGGAGAATAAACCACCTCACTGGAATAGGTTGCGTTTTCCCTCAGTTTTTTATTATTAATACATACATACAATCAACATATTTTAAAAAGGTACATTGCCATACATCCCACTGAATGTCAGTGGGATGTAGGGTAATATTTTCAGGGTGTTTGACAAGATTTCCATCACAACGCTATTTCTTATCACTGCACCTTTTTCACATTGTATTTTCTAAAAGAGCACTATATTTTGGCCATTTTCCTGTGACCATAACAATTTGTTTTCCAAATCTGGTGGTCAAATCTAATTATAGGTGGCAGGCGCAACATCACAGGCCTTCAGTACTCTTGGCCCAAAAAAAAAGGAAGTGCTGTAAAAGAAGGAGCATGGACTGGAAAAAGAGGAAATTCAGAAGGTCAGGAAGATGAAAAGACAGGAAGGAAGAAAGTACAAAGCTGATTCTCACCCAGAGCTACTGTGCCCATTAGGAAAGGTTTCCCCATCTGACTGAAGTCACTGCTGCTCTGAAGGCCGACCTCTGACCCCACCGCAAATGTCACAGCCACCTGAGACACACAAACACACACAGGTCTTCTGTAACAGGATGTTTGCAACAGCATAAGCAATTGTAAGACTCATTCTGTCAAGTCAATATCAAGATGAAGGTCTTGCGGGAAGGTAATTAAATCCTCCACACCAACACAAACAACACAGGACAAAACAGCAAAGATGCATGTACATTTCAATCTAAGACAAACAGTAGAAGAGGATGTTAGATGGTGTCTTATTGAGGATTGTGACTGCTGCAGGTGATGGACATGTTGGCAAGTTGGGAGCTGCTGAAGTTTTCCCTCAATCAGCCTGTGGAACAAAATTACATTTACATATATCAATCTAACTTTAGATTAGGGACAAATGCACAAACCATGACATAAACGAAAAAGATAAAATTCAATTAAAGCAGAAAGGAACCATTATGGGTTCATTAACTTTAAAAGTTCTTAGACAGTCTCACAGTCTACAGTCTACCAACTGAGCTCCTCTGAAAAGTCCATTTGAAATCAAAAGTTTTGTACTTTTACACATCTGTAGTTTTCCACTCGTGCTTTACATGACGTTTACGAGCCAGGACTTCATGGGCTGCAGCATGGAGACTTAATCACATAATTATGTCCTTTATAGTTCAAACAGATGAAGGTTGCTGAGAGCGGTGAGAGCTCTGCAGTCCCTGTCAGCTCTAACTAACGATTCTCCATGGGTTCGTCAATACTTATGACATTTTTAAAAAATTATGAGAATATGTAAATATAATGTAAAATATAAGTGCAGCTTTAATTTATTTCATATCTAATCTCCTTTGACTTGTTGTCCGGCACCTGTGATTCACTTTCAGATGTACATACAGCACAAAACTCCCTGTAGTGAAACACTGACAGCTGCTTCAAATGGCTGGAAGTTGGCAGAAATGTAAAAGAAGAAATCAGTTTTGCAGAGAGTAGACAAAGACACAAACCAACAGCTGCAGGGTCAGAAAAAACATTTTTTTTATTAAGTTTGTCCTCTCATACTCTTTCTAAAACTCTTCTGAAAAGCCAGTTAGCCTGTGATTTAGACAGCTTAAACTCAATTTTGTCTTGTTTCAAAACTCACTTCACCTAACTGCTGCTATGTTTCTCAATCCACTGGTAGCAGGTAAACTGGTGGTTCTGTGAATCTTGTATTTGACCATTTAGCTGCAAACGTCACCTAAACAAAAACACTTTAAATTTGCCCCTACTCATTCATGTGCACTTAATCTCACAACAAACGACTTGCCAGATTACACTGCAGCTGTAATTATTTCTTGCCAAATAATCAGTCCTCAAATTCATGAATTTAGTTTAGGTTACTGAAATTCGATTCTCAAAATAATTCATGCAGGAGTCTTGTTTCTCACCCTGCAACCATGACACTGAAGAAATGCCTTCATCAGCCATATTCGGCTGATTTATGTGTTGTGCTGTCAAGCGCCATCGCTATTACAGCAGTGTCAGAGTGGAACTGAACACATTTACACTGACAGTTGAAGCAGAGATGTTTGTGTGAAATTATAGTTGACAGATGTCCCCTCTGACAGATAAAGGTAGTCTGTGTAAATGTGGAAGTTATTCAGTTTAACGTTAATTATGACACAGGCTTGGAGGAAATAAAACGTTGATGTACCACCGTGCAACCTCTATATTCTGGATCTGAAAGTACTGTGTGGAGAAATCTATTCAAGTCCCCCACCACACAGAAATATGTTTTTCTTTTTGTTCCTACAGTTGAATGTTTGAGCTTCACTGTGCAGAATGATGTATGTGCAGAGTTTGACACTAGAAGGCTTAACATTCATCTGCTGAAAGAGTAAACTTTCTCTATGCTCATTGAAAATACCAGCATGATTTGTGACATCACAACTAGTTTTAAAGCCTATTGTGGTCCAGTATAAAACTTACGCAAGTGTGATGCTGAAACTTAAAAACTCCAGTGCACAAACACTGAGAATGAACTTTACAGTGAGGTAGGAGACATCTTGTGTCCAGCAGTTAAAGGTATGAAATGAAATATATTTGCATATTCATAGATTCTGGAATTTTTACTGAGAGAAGGGGGAGACGCCATTTTAAGGATTTGAACTTGGTAATTATACCATTTTTGTGGAAAAAAACATATCAAACATGCAGTGCTGTTCCAAGCAGAGTATTTTTATATGTCTTGATACATGTCTGGAGGGGATCTTTAAATTACTGGAGTAGCTCAGTAATTACCTGCTAGCATATGATTTAAATCATCAAACCCCACGATTTCTTGCATTATGATCAGAAGAAATGGCCCCATCTAGGCAGATCACTCTTTCTTTAGCGGTCTCTGTTGGTCCTTTGTCGGCATGTTGTTCAGAATGCAACGAAACATGATGATTTAATGCAGATTTATGAAAGTGAAATAGATTTCATGGAGCAGAGGCTTGTGGCTTTTACTTTCAGTTTGTTGTTTGTTGGAACAGCTGGTAACAGCACAGAGCAGGACAGATGTCTATGCATCTGTTAAAACTGGACAAAATGTAGTTGAGTACATTACAGTGTTATACGCTGAGGTGCCACCGCATTAATGGCAGCTTGTCTACTTCCACCTGCATCTATAAGCAAAGTGTCAATAGTCTGGGAACAAGGGATAAAGATCTGTGTTGAGAGAGACAAAATCCACTCTGGATGCTTTGGTGAGACCACTCAGCTACCTCGCTGTAGACACAAACCAATGTGCAACATTTAGAGAGATAAGTGAGCCCTGTGTATGTGTGCCCAGAAAATAGAGTAACCTTTGTGTCTTAGTGCAACTAAGACACACTCTGGTCTCTTTCCTAATGGAAAAAGAAAGATGTGAAAATGCTGGAGATGAAGATAAACTTATATTTACTATTTTCCAGCCAGGGGTAAAAAATTGAGGTGAAGTAGGAAAACACAAGAGAGGAGTGGAGTGAATAAGCCAAATAATTGAGACAGAAGAGGGGAGATGTGTGTTGAGGAGGAGAAAAGGATGAATCCAGAAAGCGCAGAGAGAAGTGTGAGGAAATGGCAGGACAAATGTGTTGACAGGGATGAAGGCAGCGAGGATGAGGAGGAATGAAAGAAAAAAAGAAAAGGAAAGGAGAGATGAGAAACAGGAAAAGAAGATTGGTTCTAATGACGTGAGTAAATTCCCGTTTGTCAACTAATGCTTTTTAGATGAACTGAAACCTCAGTTAGACCTCTTTAAAAATCTTTGAGAAATTGTCTCATCATCTCATGGTGGGCAGTTTCATTAGGGCTTGGAGGAAGAATGGACCACATTTTACTTAACCACACACACGCACCATAAACCTGACTGCATTGTCCTCTTCCAAATGATTTGGCCGCCTTGCACCGGGCTGCAATATTCCCCTGCTGTCACTGGGAGCCAGCATTAAAGGTTCAATGACAACTTTATTAGAGGTGAGAGTCTGGAGTCTTAACCAATTATAAAACCTAAATAAATGTCACACTAATTATTTCCAGAAAGCCGTGAAATTGCAGTCGATTCTCCATGAATAATCTACCTTCCAACACAATTCCACAACTCGATGCGTGTGATTCATTTAAAAGTGTGTGTGAGCATGCGTGTGTGTTTGTGTGTGTGTGTGTGTGTGCGCGAGTGAGTGTGTGTGTTCATTCACCTTTCTATGTGGGGGTTGATGCAATGGCCAAAGCTTCATTCGGGCCTATTTCACAAAGACTTAATAGAGTTCTTATCAAGGTGTATCAACTTCATTTGGGCTCCAATGTTATTTTATTCAACTGGAGGTTTTGTGTGAAGCAATCAGTCAGATGTCAGGCCAACAGGGGCTGCTTGAGCAGCACATTGATTTGGATGAAATTATAGAGATGAGGGGTGAGGTGAGGTGAGGAGAGGGGACAAAAGGAGAGGAGAAAAGACAAGAGGGGACAAGACAACATGAGACAAGAAGAAAGGAGACAAAAGGAGAGGAGACAAGACAAGTGGAGAAGAGAGGAGAGATGAGGAAATGAGATGCGATGAGAGTAGAGGAGAGGAGACAAAAATAGATGAGACAAGTGCACTGGAGACGAAAGGATACGAGCTGAGACTAGTGGAGAGCAGACAAGAGGAGAATAGAGGAGGCAAGAGGGAACAAGAAAACAGGAAACATGAAAAGGTGAGATGAAAGGAGAGAAGAGACGAGAGGGAACGAGCAGCACCGGCCTGCCCTATATGCTGAATACGCTATTGCATCCAGCAATCCTTTTTTTTAAATAAAGAAAGTTGCTGGGCAGAGGCAAATTTTATAAACAGGCAAGGCAACTGCTTGGGGCCCCCAGCATGAGGTGGCCCCCGAGGGCTGACACACACTGTCTCAAAATGTGGGAATTCCCCTTAACTGCGGCACCATTGCAGCGACAACCAGTACTAGGAAACCCCCCCCTAAGGGGCCCCATCTCATTGCCATCTCTGTGACCAGCGCAAGTTTGTTTGCATTGACTGTGTAAAAGAGAGAGGAATTATCCATCCAGGAGTGAAAAAAGAAAGAAAAAAAAGGAAGAAGAGAAAAGAAAGAAGGACAGTGGTGAGTGGAGCAGATAATGACAAATGATGGTAAATGATTATTGATGATAGAAAATGGTAAGATGAAAAGTTAGTTACCAAAGACACATGATGTCATGTAACATGTAGCCTCGCTAACGTTTTAGGAAATGGCAAGAACTTGTCTGATGCTGTCTAGCAAGCTAGCAAGCTGACAGATTTTGGTTGCTAGCTTTTTACATTGAGATTATATAAGACTAATTAAAATCTAATGTAAACTAAATGAATAGTTTTAGCTTTCAGCCTGTAAAACTGATTAAAGTTAAGTAAGTCAAATGGAATAAATTCATAAAAAAAGATGTTGCTGGGAGACATAAAGCCAATCAATGGCTCTGACTTAGTACAGGGGGGTCCCCCCTGTCCTCATAAAACAAATAATAGTTTTATATAGAGTTAAACTATATACTGTGTATGTGTGTGTGTGTGTGTGTGTGTGTGTGTGTGTGTGTATACACACAATTTTATTTCACAGCTCTTGGCTCCAGGCAAAGTAATGTGACTAAATATGAGACAAAAAGGACATGATGAGAGGGGATGAGAAGAGAGGAGACCAGGAGAGAGAAAAACAGAAGTAAAGATTTGCATCTGTTGCTTTGATTATTTTTCTCTTGATGGAAACTTAACATTTATTAATTGAAATCAGTTTTACACAACCTATAAAAATATTTCTCACATATACAAAATGTACTATTTTGCAGGAGTTTTATACTTCATTTAAAATCCTCCTCCAATCAAAATGTGTTTTTATTCTTCTTCCTTCAGTTAAATGTTTGCACGTACATCATTCTGCACAGTGAAGCTTAGAGTTTAAAACTCTTAAAGGCTGTTTTCACATTCATCTGCTGAAGGAGGAAAGTTTCTCTGTGCTCACCTTAAATCTGAGTTTAAGGCATGAGCATTATTTATGACATCACAACTAGTTTGGGCCAAATGTGGTCCAGTATGCAACTTACATAAGTGTTATGTGGAAACTTGAAGCCTCAATTGCACAAACTCTTAGAATGGACAGTGAAATAGGAGAAATTTTGCATCAGTAGTTACATTTTTGAAATAAAAATATTTACATATTCATAGATTCTAGAATTTTCCATGAGGGAGAAGGATGTTATCTTATGAATTTTTAAGGAGGTAACTGAATTTTTTTGTGGAGAAACCATATCGGAGCAAATAGTTAGTCATAGCAGAGTATTTTTACATGTCTTCAAATACATCTGGAGACCATTGAGAAGGAGATGCTATCCTTGGTAACAGTAAAAGTACACTAAATGAAATTGTTATATACATGCATAATGTCTGATTTGCTATAGTAGGTATGATGTAAAGAACTACTGGAACTTTGGAGAAAACACTTCAGTCTGGTCAGAAAATGGAAACACATAATTGATTGCTCTTAAAGGCATGTAAAGGGAGGCAGTGACAGGAATAGTTTCCACTTTTAGTGTCCTGGAAGGAAAACAAACTGCTGATGTGTCTGTCTGAAAGCCATTAAGTTGCTTACATTGACCTTAGTCTCACTAGAATCAATCCCAATCAAGAAAACTGCCCTGGAGGCTGCTTACATGTCTGTCCTTCACTGTCACAGATCTCCAGTGAACTGTTACAGTATTTAACTCTTGCCAAAACAACACTCAAAATTATAAGTTATTTACTACCAAGGTTTCACATTCCCTTTTCATAAACTTGACTTAAAAAGACCTAGATGCACCAATCTAATTTTCACTTTCTCAAAGTGTTTTTGCAGAAGAGAAATATCTCCCTGAGGCCAGTGTTTGGAAATTGGAATAAATTATGGGCTGCTTTATTTAGGATTATGCTCCTGAGAAGGGAGGTAATCAAAGAGACTCCAGCACTGATTTCGTTTTGAGAATGTGCTGAAATCCTGGAAAATGCTGAAAAAACCATTTCCATACATTTTCTGACTTTTAATGTGACAAAGAAAAATAAACAAACACAGTATGCAACTAAGCAATCATGTTATGTCTCTGTTATACTTTAACAACCAGTAAACCAAGTAGCCAGCAGCAGAATTTTGTTACATTAATTTTCACTTTCTGTAAACTGGCAGTGCAGCCCAGTCAGAGGTACCTTCCAACACATAAGCTAAGAAGACACAACATGGGAGTAACACAAATTTGGAGGTACTGGTGGTGTATTCCTCTTCTTTTGGTGTTAACTGTAACAATGAATTATTTTAATGTTAATGAATAGCACTGGAATTATGTTTTTTCAGAAGATACTGTATATGTAAATGCCTGTGGGTTTACACAGAGAAGGGTATTGTGGGTAACTATAGGTCACTCAAAATAATACTCACGTTTTTACAAATATACTACCATCTTACATGTTCAGCTATTTGCAGCCAAGAGAAGCATGTTCCAGACATAATGCTTTACTGTTCTTCTAGATCAGTGAGCTCATGGTATTTCATTTTACTTATTATCATATATTACATATTTTGTCCTTGCAAGATAATACAACCTTATCACCTGACAAGAACACAGATATTGGACAATTCTGCAAAACTCCAGATTATATTCAGTGAATTCTTTTTTACAGCCATTTCCATATTTTTTAAAAAAAATGTGTATATATATATATATACACACATATATACATATATACACACACACACACACATATATATATATATATATATATATATATATATATATATATATATATATATATATATACACACACACACACACACATATATACATATATACATATATACATATATATATATATATATATATATATATATTAATATAAGCTGTCTACAATATCTGTGCATGGCACCTGGGATGCGGTAAGGGTTAGGGAAAGATCAAGGTTAAGGCAAATAAACTGTGGTTAAGATACAGTTAAGGTTAGGCAATACTTAGTTATGGAAAGATCGTGGTTACCCTTAATTTAAAAAATGCATAGCAGGTCAGTGACAGGACACCAACTCCAATATCCTGCATGAAAGTCATACTACACACCCATCCACCACCCTTACTTTCTGCCTCACTGCATAGACCCCACACTACTTTATACATTGGTGCTGAACAATAACATTGGACTAAAATTGTGAGGTTTTGAATCATCAAAGATGGCTGTGATTCCAGTGGATACTGGGCTGGATAACAAGATAGTTGGGAGGATGATATCACCGTGGCTAGAAAAACCATCATGTGTTTGAGAAGAGGGGACATCTCTGATCACCTCCTCTTTTCACAGAAATTGTATTTCATAACTCAACACAGGTGTTACAACTGCCTGAATGCTTCATATAACAGCACCACAGAACCTTGGCTGTTTCAGGAAGGGAAGTCTGTCAGGAACAAGAACCCTCCCTATTTGTATGTAGGCCAACATGATATAATGTAGTAATTCTACAATGAAAAAATGTGACTCACTTATGTAGAAAAACAGTAATGTCCTTCATGGCATTCCATTCCATTCTGTCCATCCTAGCAGTAGATTTTCTTTTTTCTCTTTCTTTTTTCTTTTTGTGGTGACTTCAGAAAACAAAAGAAATATCAGGTTGTTTTGAAGTCAGAAATTTCCTGTGTGGTGTGTTTTCTGTACTTGGGTCCAGTTAAGCAATATTAAAACTACAGGGATAGACAGCTGAAAGACAATGTTTTTGCTGTTTTAAATTCAAAATAACAAAATACTGTGGCATTTCTTTAAGGAATATTAAAAACTAAAGTGGCCCAATCCTATTTCCCAGGAAATATCAATCTCTATTAAGTGCAACAAAAAGTTGATTGGTTGTGTCTGGGAATGACTAGTTTTTCTGTGCATGCAACTACTTAACTGGGCAGACAATCTAGACAATCTTATTGTCTTGTCAATTAATCTGTTATTTTCTTGGCTGATTGTTTAGTCTATAAAATGTCAACAGTCCCTCAAAGCCCAAACTGACATCTTCAAATGTCTTTTTTTGTCCAATAACAGTCTAAAAAGGGGAAGCAGCGAATCTTCACATTTCAGAGGACAGAACTAGTGAATCTTTAGCATTTTAGCAATACTAGCAGCATGGCTCCAGGGATGGTAATGTTGGTCTGTCAGTCAGTCCACCATTTTCTGTACAGACTGACATACCTCAACAACTATTGGATGGATTGCCATGAAATTTTGTATACACATCCATACATGGGATGAATCCTACTAATTTTAGTGAACCTATGACTTACTCTAGTGCAATCATGAAGTTCGCATTTGTAGTTCAGAATAAAATATCACAACAGCAGTCAGATGGATTGCCATGAAATTTACAAAAGATTACAAGGTCCACAGAAGACATATTAGGACTTTGATTGGATCTTCTTACTTTTCCTGATATATCTCAACATCTCCTTGTGGGATTGGCACATTTGGTACAGACATTAATGGTTCCCAGATGATGTATTCAGATGACTTTGGTGATCCTCTGATTTTTCCTCTAGCACAACAATGAGTTTGAATCATGTGATGAACACTTGCTTTATGACCAAACACTGCAAAACTAATGACATTCCCATTGGTCTGAACTGTACTTTGTGTTTAGTGCTAATTAAATGATAACACAATAAACCAAAATGGTGAACATGGTTAACATTATACCTGCTAATGCTAACTAACTGAAGTACAGTCTTACAGAGCCCCTAGCATGGCTGTAGACTCTTGGTCTTGTTTCCTGATAAATGACCTGAATGAATAATTGATTGTCACAATTGTTGACAATTCATTTTCTCTTAATCAAGTAATTGATTAAACAGCTAATCTTTAGCTCTAGCTGTGCTCTAGCTAAGTGATGTATAGCTCATTACATACTCTGAACACTGTTTTATGTATTTTTTGGCTTCCATAATGAATAGTTTTAGACCCAAATAATTCAAGTTATATATACTGTAGAGTATTTTAATAGAATAGACATAAAGTGCTTTTTCAGTAAAGGCACAAATTACATTAAAATAATCCACATTACATTGGCTTTGATGCCTTACAGTAGTCACTGACTGAAGGTCATACTTTCCCCACCTTTTTATTTGCCATGGCATCACTTATTAAATTCCCTTTGTCGCTTTCTCTCTGACCCCCCTCTTGGCAGCTCAGGGTCTGGAAACTGCTGTTTTCTTTCGAAGTATACCAAGATGGAAACATTAATATTTCAGCCATAAAGAGAAAAATCACATTTGCTGGGCCATAAATGGCTGGTGCTTGATGATAGTGTGTTTTATTCTGGTGCAGTTGGCCTTGCCTGCCTGGCTCTCTTTCATATTGATGCAGAGTAGAGGGAATGGCTCTCGGTGCCCTGCTCCAGTCCTGAACCTCTAAATCTTAATACCTCCCCCTGTTTGGGGCTCTAGGACACATTTTTCTTATACTGTATGTGTATGTGTGTGTGTGTGTGTGCATTCAGATACATGTGTAATTGAGTTTCTGTGTAAATGTCTCCATCTATAGGGCATAAATGAAACAACAACCTAACCAAAACAAAACCAGTCAGCGTCATTTGTTGGTTTTTATGAGGTGTTCAGATTATTTTGTCTACGTCCTTCTAAAACTATGCCCCAGAGGTGACTGCAGAATCAAACAAACACCTCTGTGACACAGACTCACTTTTTATTTTCAGGCAAGGATGGACAACTGTGTGTTTGTGTTTGTGTGTGACAGCATTTATGGTGTTTTAAGGGTGTGTGTGTCTTATCTGGGCAATCAAAAATCAATCTGTCCAATTTATCCATTGTTCTTCAAGGACAGAATATCCTTTAGGGAGTCATAAAGGTTCCACTGGCTGCCTCCTCCTCTGGAGAGACAAAGTCATTGATCTTATGTGGTGGTGGTGTATGGATAGCCATTCTCCCAAAGCCCCAACATATATTCAGTCATCCCGTTTATGGCATATTAGGAAAGGCACTGGCCACAATATACATTGTAAGCCAAAATGGAACACCCCAAGTTTCCAGATGTTTGAGTCATACTTGAGGAGTAAGATAGGTGAAAATTGAAGCAAAGACTACATGGTGGATAATTTTCAATCCACAGTGTCTTGAAGAGAAAGTGAGAGCATAGTTGTTTTTTATGAGTAGACTTTGTTTGATATTGTGTGTTCATCAAGACTTAATGATGGTGAAATTGTCAAATGGACTCCCAACTGTGCTGATGCTACGCTTATGAACAATTACGGGCTGCTATGGTGTCAAACTGAACTGTTGCTGACTGTCATTCTCTCTGTCAAACACGCATGTTCATAGACACCTGGTTAGGCCAGGTTGTGAGTTAAAACATGCATTTTTGCATTGATTTTCTGTAAGCTAGAAAAGGCACCCTTTTCAAAAGAAAGACAGTGCTTCTTTACATATCAGAGAGCCTAGAGGACTCATGCCAGCCAGCTCCAAATGTGAGACCAGTGTACTGATAAAGAATACTGACTGGAGTCCAATCTTTCGGGTTCTGGAAAACAACTGTTTTCAGTAGTAGTAAGGAAATTGGTGAGTAGAAACCAACATTTGACTTCGGAGAAGTCTAATTAGCTAAATACTATACACCTGTGTGTGTGAGTGTATGTATGACAGTGAGGGTCAGGGCTCATATTTATCAAATCTCTAAGAATTTAACTTATGAATACTCATAAGAGCCGTATGAGCAAAGTTCTTCCCTGAGTGTGATCCATGAAATATATTTATCAAGCAACTTCTTTCTGAGAAGTGTAAGACTATGGCTACGTTCAGACCGAAATCAGTCCTGTGTTCAAACAGAGCTGCATTTGTGGGGGGGCGTGTTGGTTAGAGTGAAATAAAGACATATGATCCTGGTAGTCCAGTTGAAACTACAGAGTAATGCGTTTAAAGGATTATCACTGTTTGAAGGCTTAACACGGTTCCTGAACACCTCCAGTGTAGAGACACAGACAGAGCACTCACTGCTCACTCACACTAAGAGCAGCTCTCCAGTGATCATATGAGTAATGACATGTATACTCTGAGCAGGAGTAACCAATCAGAGACAAGGGTTTACCATATGTCTGCCACAGTATTTATTTTAAATTTTACTCAGTGATATTTTTTGGGGAAAAAAAAGTTTTAAGTTTATCCTCTTTGTGTGTACCTCCAGTAACAATTAACATGTGAAACAAACAACAATCTAATACATTTATAACGACTATTTTGTACTAGTCCATGATGTCTCAGAAGGTGTGTATTGTAACACAGCTATCTATGATGTACTCTTAACCAACTTCAGAGCCCTCTGGAGCTTTCCTTAGAGTGTTTTAATTTGAAACAAATTTGACAAATAGCTTTCATTGTTAAGTTTGCGAGTAGGAATAAAGGTGAAGGATTTTTACTTTTATCTTCCACTTCCACAAAAATGTACTTCTAGCAGTTTTGATAAATACGGGTCCAGAGCTCAAAAAGTTAATTCCTACGGGTTAGTTTTTGATATTTTGACAGAAAGAACACACTGTGATTTACATTATGTGTACAAAACAGTTTCAAATGTGTTTTGCTGCCAGGATTGCCGCTGGGGGTGGGACACTGTCCACAGGGAACGAAGCTGGGAATGGGCCCTAGGTTTGTCGCAGGGCCAGAGGTGGGGCAGGGATTTTCATCTCCATTACAACAGGGATACTAGCTTGAAGGTGTGTCTTTAACTGACAACACGCTTGTCTTGGGTCGATGACATTTAAAAGCAGCGCCCTCGTTAGCGCTGTTTACTCAAGCCCCCAGAAGTGTGCCGGTGTGTGACTAGTGGTCAAAGGAGCAGCTGTAAAACGGTGGATACAACGTTTCGGAATTGCATCCATTTGATGAATGAATGAAACAGAGTAGGGAGGGATTATCTTCCTTTCAACCTCTTTTTGAGTAGTACTATGATCAGACACATTAGGACAAAAGATAATAGATTCATCCTTCTGGCTACTTAACACACTGTCTCTGTCAGAGAGTCCTAGAAGACTATTTAAACGAACAACATGAAACTCTCTTAAAACCTCATCGACTATTGAACAAGCACAAGCAGTGCAAAAAAGCAAAACTTAGTAATAAAATCATTAAAATTTTCAGTATTTATTGGCTTGCCACGCTGGACTTTAAGAAGCTGCCACAGGTCGATCATAAAGGATGGGAAACATACTTTATAGGTAAGCTATATAGTTTAGCTTGATAAACAGTGAATCTATCCTTCAGAGAAGCATACACTACGTTGGTTCACTGAGACAATTTTTCTTAGTGTTAAATGTTGTACTTTTTTATAATGACAGTTTGGATGCTCCTCCCAAAAGACCACAAACTGCCAAACTACTGTCTTGTGTAACAGTAAAAAGGCCATGACTGACTCTTGCTGCCAGTGGGATATAACTAAATAACACTGACATTAATCTCTTCTAGTACCAATCCCTATAGCATCTGAACATCTGCCTGAACATCAATGATTTGACTGAACAACTATCATGGTATATATGCAGCAGAGGAACAAAGTTGGGCATACTAGAAAACTGAAAGCTCTGTCCTTGGAGGATTCTATGTAATGAAAGAATTGTGACAAACTGTCAGCAGCAACAACAATGCCAAAGTCAAAGACAGGCAAGGCCAGTATATGAAAAAAATAAAAGGAAAGCTGTGTAAGCATTTCTTCCAGTGACTAAACAATTTTTCAGTTTCAGTTTTTCAGTTAGCAAGTAATGTTTTAGGAAGATGGAAAGAGTTACAGAGTTCTCAGACTGAGACACCAAGCAATAACAAACGGCACATAACACATTAAGGTATTTTAAAGTTGCTGGCCCCAATTTTGAAAAGTTATTGTCTATTTAATTATAAAGAGGCATTAGGGATTTCCTTCTCCACACTAGAAAAAAGTATAAGGCATTAGGTTTATACATTAGATTGTATCTACGACAAATTAAAAACTGAGTATTTTGCTGCATTGTGACCTTAAACTGACCTTAAAGTCCTTTCAGATTGCGGAAACTATAGTAAATTTTTAAAGGCAAATTTCCATAAAGTTACATAATTACTCACGTTACAAGTATAGTATCTCTATGGTATGAGTTATGTTCATTATGGACAATCCCACACCTTCAGATTTACATTTAATGTCAACATTAAGTGACAAAATTAACGCGTAATCCATCCAAAAGTTGCTGAAAGTTGTTTCACAACCTGTGGGCTTCTGTGGACTGGCTAGTACCAGGTCAGCATTTCAACCATGAATGTCTCTACAAAATTTAGTGCCAATCCATCTAGAAGATGTTGAGATATTTCACTAGATGAGTAAGAAAATTGACCTGCAGGTGACACTACAGGAACGATTGGCGGATCCGCAATGTCAATAGGATTCATCCTCTGGGGAAAATTAATGTCTACACAAAATTTTATGGCAATCCAATCAACAGTTGTTGAGATATTTCAGTTTGGACCAAAGTGTTGGACCGACTGACAGACATTGCCATCCCTAGAACCATGCTGGTAGCTAGCTAAAAATATAATTGGAGTGTTACAGAATTGTCCACTATTAACATTTTTGTCTGGTGATAAGGTTATTACATAATCATAGGCAGGCTGTATTCTTACATTGTGTTAGCAGTGTCATTGAAAGTGTCAGCCAGACTCTAACCCAGTGTATTTCCCATTTGCCAGCAGCAGATGTAACAGCAAAGGTGTTAAATGTTCTCTGGTCCCAGCCTAAAGACTTACTTTAAGAGCTCCTACTGAGCTGTAAAAACTCCCTGATGATGGCACGCACTGACCTGAAAAAGCGCAAAACCACCACACACTCAGTGGGAGCTCAATAAGCGCCACAACTTCTGCATGAGGCCACAAGTGTACACACTTGCATCCATTTTGCCAGTGCAACCTCACACAGCAGTCATAGCATGACATGAAATCCATCAAAAATGGCCAAAGGATGTAAACTTTTAGGGAGTGAATACAGACACAGCTGAAGCGTGAAGGTGAGAGGAGACTCTTGAAATATTTTTATTTAGTCTTTTTTAATCAAATAGGAAGAGAGCAAAAGGCTCCACAATAAATTTTAAATGACATGATTTAGTTTACACAATTGATAACCACTGAATGCAGTGTGATATTTCTAATTCTACTTTTTTTTAAGGGGAAGTACTATTTTAGGATATTCTATAGAGATTAATAGTAATATGAGCTGCTAGACTTCTATAAGTGAGACCAAGCAGTGACATGATCAAAATATCACATTCAGATATATCTTATCATTGGAAGCACTGGCCATAGTTTCAAAGTTGTTGTGCATTTGATTATAAATTGCTGCTGTGAATTCCCCACTCACCAAAAGTAAATTGCCTCTTAATTGCTCTTCTTTGGGACCCTGAGCTACATGTGCACAGGTAACAATGGGACAATAGTACTCAAGTGTGTTAATGTTGGCGATATCAACTATAAGTTCCATCACTGCACTCAGTTAAGCCGATATTATGCAGCAGCAACAATAATGCTACACAGGTAGGAACACAAGTTGACTATTGAATATTTGAAATAAAAGCTTTATGTAATGCTTAAATTAATTACTGTTATATTTAGCATTTTGAATATGCTGTATGTATGTTTTAACTCACTTGAAATACTGTGACAGAGTAATGTACAAAACCATTGAAAAAGCAAATACTGTACACAAACAAACACTTGGGTCAACGTCGTTTTACAGAGGAGAGAGAAAAAGCATGAAAAAAAATATGTTGAGTGTTTTATTTTCTCAGAAGTCTGGCAACAGCAATAAAAGTTTGATCTCCGTATCTCTCTTGCTCCCCTGTTCTTTTTCCATATTTTTCTTTCGACCATAAAAGCAATGTCTCACTTTTTCCCTCGGCTTTACCCTCTATTTGTATGCCACTTCAGTAAGTCTTTTTATCAGCTTTTCTAGTTTTACAGATTTATTCACAGTCAATTGCAGTAATGTGCATATCCACCCAACCCAAGAACAGATGTTAACTGCGTGTTAAGTCTGTCTACGATCAAGAAAATTGTATTAACTGGTTGTAAAGGAGTGGTCCACTTAGAGTTTTTTCTTTCTTCCAATAATGTCACAATTTATTCAAGATTTATTCCCTCAGACCACTCAAGTATGTTATCCACTACACATGTATCTGATGGCTGCTAAATCCATTCATGGCATCTGGACACATCTCATTATCTAATACAAATCATCAAGCAGGGTACTGAACTATATATAATAGAGATGTATAGCAATACATCATGAATTCGATCTTACCTTTTCAAAAAGAGCCTCTGTGCTAAGACCACAGAGAAGAGCACTTACTGGGCAACCTTGACATATTCTTCTTCTGTTCTGAAAGGCTGGTCATAAATCTCTATTCACTCTGACTCTTGTGTGTAGTTGAGATGAAATGGGAATCACACAGTACAGTCAACTCAAAATATGCATGTTTTTTTAAAATGCAACAAAATAAACTCTGTGGGTGAAAACGGATGAATTAATAAAAATAAAATGATTATTTTAAGATGTGGCACATACACACACACATACACACAGCTATATGGAACCCACTGTACTAAACAACATGAGACTTTTCATGTCTTCATTTTAGCACTCTTGTGCTCAATCCTGGTCCAGAGCTTGACTAAATCACTAGGAAACAGTGTCCACCCAAATAACAGTTTAAATTGTGACCTAACACTGAAATGATGTGTAGCCAATGTCTAATGTGAGTCTGAGTCATCAACACACATCATTGGATGAGATTAATATTCATTACAACTGTTATTTCCATTCCTGGTATTCTACTATAGCTATGTTCTGATTAGAACGATGCTTCCCCTTCCAACAAGCACTGGCTTTATCACTGGGGATGCTGAATAATTATGCAGGAAAATACTAAAAACAAAATACCAAGAACAAAACAAAACAAATTAAAGAAGAACAATGCTTACTGTGACAACGAGCAGGATTCCTTTCAGCAGGGTGAGCATTGAAGTGACTGGCTGAATGATTGTGTGGGCCAGTAAGATAGCGAGAGTTAGAATCCAGGTGAAGGCCGGGATCACATAGATGTGGCTGTGGAGAAAACATACCAACTGTCAGAAATGTTTTTATTTATGTTCACATGGTTCATGGCTTTTTTCTTGAACATCCCTGTCATCTGCAGATTCTTCATCAACAAACAGACACTGCCAGACTGTCAAACATAAACACAAGCAGTCTGTATTCAGTCAGCAATATTTTTCACTATTTGGAGTCTGTCCATCTTTTGCAAGGATTACATTAATATATTACTCTTCTTGGCTTTTTGCTCACAAAGCTTTTATTACGCTTACGAGTAACGAGTGTACTTGTCAACTCGAGGGCTTCACCTGGTTCAGTGTCTCCTCTGTTCTGCTGTGTGTGCAGCAACAGAGGAGAAAGAGTGAGCCAGGTGAAGCACTCGAGTAGATGATAACTATACTTGTTACATTACTGTAAGTGCAATAAAAGCTTCACGAGTAAAAAGCCAAGAAGAGTAATTTAATCCGTTCAAAAGATGAACAGTCGATGGGGAATTAATTGAATTTACAGGAAATGTGCTATATTGTGATATATATCATTATCGGGATATGAGATTTTGGTCATATCGCACAGCCCTATTTAGAAGTTTTAAGGTTTTATTGTGTCACAACACTGAATCCAAGTAGATTTATTTTGCCTTTTTTGACACTAATCTACAAAGTGATAGCGATAGATAGGCCTTTATCAGCTTTGCACAATTGGACAGTGTAATTCTTCTTTGCAAAACTGCTTAAGCTCTGCCAGGTTTTCTGGGGTTTGCATTTTTCTGGCCACAAATTCTTGACTGGATTGAGATCAGGACTCTGACTAAAGCCATACCAGGACATTGGCATTGTTGTTTTTCTCTCAAGTCACTGTTTTCTTGCAGACTGCGCCAGGTTTTCCTCCAAGATTTTCCTGTATTTTGCTGCATAATATGACAGCTAAAAAGCTAAATTTTGGTTTCATCAGAACACAGAACTTTCTTCCAGCTGACATCAGAGCCTCCCACATCCCTTCTGGCAAACTGTAGCCGAGACGTTGTGAGGTTTTGTAAGAGTGCCTTTCTCTCCCATAAAACTGCAACTGGTGAAGCACCCGGGCCAACTGTTGTATGCAGTCTTTCCAATCTAAGCCCCTGAAGCTTGAAACTCCTTCAGAGTTGTCACAGGTCTCTTGGTGTCCTTCCTCACTAGTCTCATTATACAGTCACTCGGTTATTTAGGACAGCCTGCTGCAGATTTACAGCTGCGAGATATTTTTTTCCTTCTCTGAAAGATAGATTTAACTGTACTTCAAGGGATGTTAGGTGATTCGGATATGTTCATGTATACATCCCTTGACTTGTGCTTTTCAATCACCTTTTCACAGAGCTGCTTGGGGCATTCCTCTGTCTTCATGGTTTCAAGTCTTGTCACAATACTGACTCACCAAAAGTTGGACCTTTCAACTACATATACAGCAGATGTATTTATACTATCAACTGAACTCCCTCGACTACACACAGGCGATCTCTATTTAACATTTACATGACCTCCAAAACCAAAAGACAAGTCTGTGACGATGGTGTGTCCTATTACAGGTGGTAAGTATTTAGTACAAGTATTAAGCACTTTATATTTGTAACTAATTTAGATAAATTAGTAGAGATCTGCTTTCACTTTGATGTTAAAATGTCTTTTTTGTATTGATGTGAAAAAAACACATTAAATCTACTTTGATTTAATGTTGTAAAAAACATAAAAACATAAAAACTTCTGAGTATGGTGGATACTTGTGTAGGCACTGTATGATTAGTTTATAACACAGAATGCTAATAAATTAGTACAAATTTGTTCCACTTCAACCAGCAGCAATATTAAAATTCTGATTACACATCAATGCATCAACAATTAATATACAATGATATATAATAATGTTATACTCAGACTTTTCCTTTCAACACTTTAACTACTATTAGCACAGGTAGTGACTGTCTCTTTTTCTAACTTATTGAATTTCAAGCAGTCTAAATTCTTGCTGCTTCTTCTTATCCTAGATATCATATTTATGCTGTACTGTGTTCACATTGTGGTGGTATTGCATGTGCTGCATAACAAACCAGATGTTTGTTCTCAGCAGGAGAGTGACAGTAAACCCTACCAACATTGATGCCTATTGATCCCACAGAAGTAACAATAAAAAGATGTATGTTCCTGAATTTTTTGTTGACTTTATGTTGAAGCATCTGGCCAAATGATGAAGCCACATGTTTGTATGATTTCTAATTGTATGACCTCTTGTAATTAAACTTTTGAACCTAAAATTTTGCTTTACCAGGGGAAACATATACAGATTTGCAAATTTTACTTTGGCTGACAGGGAATGTAGAAACTGATAACTGCAGATGATGTAATAAAAATGACATAATAAGTGCACATCATTATTATATTATGGGTTATTAAAATGTTGTGTGTTAACATTTTACATTAAAACACTATTAAAATGACAATGTAATAATGTTATTATATGCAAAAAATTCAGTTATTTGCTCAACATTTGTATTACATTACTGGCATAGTTATTTCACATTATCAGTTTCTACGAGGAGCAACTCCCTTATTTGGTTTTAAACCTACTTATCAAGTATACGATTTGCTGCAAATGGTTATTTTTAATACAAACTGATATTAAAAAGGTAGTCTTATAAAACTAAAATGTTATTGTCAATAATCAGTTCATTATGCTAACTATCACGAGTCACGATTATAAGATTAAGTTCACCAGCTGTAGAAGAGAAGGTGAGCTTATATTAATTTTAATTAGACAGGCCCTGTCGGGAGCGTAAACAGGAGAGGGGGAAGTGGGCCAGACTACATGCTAAGCTAAGCTTAGCTTCAAAGTTTCCTTCCCTGGCATCTTCTTGGCCAATGTCCAATTGCTGGAATAAAATTAAAATTAAAAAAAAAATTAAATAAAATTCAGGCTATTCTCTCAGAAAAGGCTGGAGAACTGCTATCTGCTAGTGTTTATGGAGAGCTGGCTCAGCAGCCTTGGTTATCGAGATAGCGGGCCACACAGCCTTCCATGCCAACAGGACAGTGGACTCTGGCAAGATCCATGGAGGAGGTTTGAATATTTATGTCAATAACTCTCTCTGTGCAATAATACAGTGATCACCGAGAGGCATTGCTCTGCTGACCTTGATTCTATGCAAGCCTTTTTAATTGCCTAGGGAGTTCACAGCCACTACCATCACCGCTTTGTACATCACCCCACATGCTAATGCTAAGGTAGCACTTAAGCAGCTAACAGGCCAAACACCCAGACAATGCCTTTATCATAGGAGGTGATTTCAACCACAAAAACCTCAGGACTGTATTACCTAAATTCTACCAACATGTATCCTGCCCCACTAGGGGACAAAAAACCCTGGACCACCTTTACACAAATATTAAGGACTCAGACAAGGCTACTCCCTGCCCCCAACTTGGGCAGTTTGACCACTTCTGCCTGTTCCTGGCCCCAGCCTATAGACAGAGGAGTATTTTTACACATTCAGCTACCCATGGCTCTCATATCAACATTAATGAATATTCATCCTCTGTGCTATCCTGCATCAACGTTTGCACTGAGGCTGTCACAACAAAAAAATCAGTGAGGTCCAGCAGCTGGTCTGTGTCATAGCACGCACATTGTAAACAATCCCATTGGCTCATGAGTCTGACAATTTATAACATATATGTTAGATGCAGCTGTCACTGTTTTTTTTTACATCATCAAAGTCCACAAACGAGATAGAGAATAAATGGGAAGTGAATCTCCCTCTCTCTCTCGCTCTCTCTTTTTCTCTTCAAAAACTTGGATCTACACAAATCACACAAATTACCTATTTTGGATTCGAAACACAGATTTTCACGGAAAGGTGACAATTGTGCACCCCTGGTTTTAAAGTTGATATAAATTTAGCATTTTTCAACCTAGCACTGAACACTGTTGAAGGAATATTAAGACCAATAATCTGGTCCCTGAGTTGAGAAGGTTTCAAACTGAAGCTCAGTGATTCTTCAAATCTTGCAAAGCTCTGTGAGGTTTGTTTCCAAGACACCCAGTATTTAACAGCAGTGGGACTGAGAGGAGAGTTTCTGTGCAGGGACCTGCAGTAACCTATTGATTGCTGCCCCTTGGGGAGGGGGAATACGTTGGTTTATCCAAAGGAGGCAGCCCAAGGTTTTTTCACTTCAGTAACCCTGACTTCCCACTCCCACAACGCATCGCAGCATCTCCCCTGGCGCTGAGCAGGCCGATAATGAAGCTCCCAGGCGTGCCGATGAAGCAGTCCGACCGACTCGCAGAGTGTGAATAATATTATTTGGGTTAAGTATTTATTGGGGCATGACAAAATAAATTAGTCCTGTTAACTGATAAAGGTAATTATAGGCTTGGGAGAGAAGAAGAGGAGGTTTGAGGTGGGGGGAGAGACAACAATCACTTTAAGAAATGGTTAGCAGCACTGCATTGATTCTTGCTTCAGTAACTTGAAAGTGCTGGAGTTGTCCACGACACCAATATATTAATGTACTTTTCAGTTGAAACAACTTAGGTGAAAACACAGCAGTATTTATTTTATTAGCTGCATGACCAAACAAAAACAATATGAGGAGTTTTCTGATCTGCCCTCCCTAGAGGTTAAGGTCTGAGCTCGTAATTATCAAGCATCTCAACAAAGAAAATACATACCAACTGGCCAAAAATTCTTCATAGAGAGATGATTTCAATTGTGTGATGATAATGAGCTTTGTAAAAGATGCATTTCTGACAAAAACTGAATAATTATTGTGTTTGTCTTTGTGTGGGAATCAAAGAACACATGCCATCTCTGCAGAAACACCCAACCAACAGTTTCTGCAGTAGTAAATCCACAAAGCAATGTCTGATGACTGACTAATGGAAGAGATGTTGGCTGATGACCACCACACCACACTTAATTACAAAATGTAAAATCTAATGTCCTCTTGTATATTATTTATTAATTTCTAATTATAGCAGGGTAGTAATATTTGACAGATATTTTCATATTTTATGGTGTTTTTCTCCAAGACTGAGTGCCATTCCAGAAATGATTTCCCCCACCTCTGTAGGGAACACCAGTTAACAAAGGGTGTTGCTGAAAGGGCATTTGGACAGTGGAAGAGAAGAGTTTGTGTTTTCTATAGAGACATGTGCCACAGAGCACGGAGGATTTGCAACATCGTTGCTGCATGCGTGTGTATGACACAGCATTATTACAGGAATCATAAACTGATGTGATGGATAGGGCTGACCTGGGTAATTTCACACAGCTGTATCAAATTACCAAGTAAATATACATTTTCAGTAGCCATGTGAGTGGCTTTGCCAATGTTTACTAAATTTTACCCAGAGGAAAACTATAATACCTAATACAAAATTTCTACTTTGCAGCTCTGAATGTTGTAAAACAGCAACATCACACTCTCTTCCAGGAGTAATCCCACTTGCTGAAAGTCCATATAGGAAGCTTCTTAATTTTTAAGTCCTACTCTGAGATAGGAGCATTTGTATTCCTACTTTAGGGAAAGATCATGATTAAAACAAACCAATGTAGACTGTTATGAAATGGTACGAGATGGGACATGACAGTCATTATTCATTCACATGACCACAAGAAGTCACTTGTTAGGAAAAACACAAACACTGATCATTTTAAACTTTTGAATAAATGAACAATGCTGTCATTTTTCTCCAGATATTTTTCTCCAGTGATGTACCATCACAAGATGGTAAAAATCATAAGAAACTAAGACAATTCATACACTGAATACTGTTAATATGCCAACTTGGTGATGCAGGAGAAAATAAATTCAAAATATTTTTAGACAATTTTAGTTTAGTTTAGAAAAATTGTTTTAACATTTAAGGTTCAACAGGATCAATGCTTGATGTGACTTTTGTCTTGCTCCTTGTCGGCTAAAAGAATGACTATTTGTTAGGATCAGACAACTACTTTATATCTTGAAAACCTGAACAAAAAAAGAAAAGTTGATTCATTTAGTACATGAATGTATTTAGAAATACTGACTCGCGTTGCCCAGTTAGTCCAGTTTACCGCTTTGAAAGTAGCTGCCACAGTTTTAAGTGAAGTGAGTTACCGATGAGAAGGCTTTCAGCTAATTAGTCAATTAGTATTCATTAGAAGAAAGATTTCAGAATGGTGTTAGTCATCTAACACAAACAACAAATATAAATAAATAAATCTCTATCTGATAATGGTACATTTTTGCCTTAGGAAATATCTCTGCTGTGTATGTGTGCTTTAATTAAAAGGACTGCTGTAAGTCCATGCAATGCTTTTACAGCCTCCCACTAGTGTGCAGCTATCATGTCTCAGGGTTGCATCAGTTTTTAAAACATTTAATTTCAAGAAAAATATTTTATTGTGAAATCTTGTAGCCTGAAGCAATAGTTGCCTGAACTGACAATTGACTTTCAACTTTTTGCTTACTGAGAAATGAAAGTGGGACTGATGAGTCAGACTGATGTGTGACACAGATAGCAGGTTATAGTTGATAATCACTGTCTGTAAGCCATCGGTTAACCTGCAATGACACATGCTGGATGATGATGATTTCTAAGCATATTTATTGTTTCAATGTTTTTTTTACTGTTCAGGACAGTGTTTTTGTTAATTCTTTGCTTAAAGAGTTTCTCTACAATTTACTTGTTAGAATGACTCAATCTGCATCACACACTACCCTGAGGAAATTTCTGTTTTGTATTTAGGAGGAAAACCAATTGCAGAACCACAGTGACTCACATGTTACACAAGAGCCAATCTAAGCCCCCATGACACACTGCATATGTGCTATACAGTGGACATTACTCTACACTATAACTACACTAGTAAGACTCACGCTAGACTCCAAACAAAGTCATCAGAATAGCAGTGAAATAGTATGAAGTTGTACTGGTCAGTATTAGGAAACACAGAAACGACTTGGTTGTGCATGACATTACTGTAACCAATCAAAAAAAGATTCATAGTGTTTCAGTTTTTGTGAACCGGACATTTCTCTGAAGATTTAGAAAATATCTGGATTCACTGTGCTCAGAGGCTAACAAATTTCTTATTCAGTCCTTTTTATTAGTTATGTGCACACATTCATGTAAATTGGATTGCCATTTTTTACCAGCACTGATTGTTGTGGGCGATGTTACCATCAGGGATGGAGTTCTTTTTCATCAGATCACCCTCATCAAATGATATCTTATTTTTGAGATTCCCTCTGCTGTCAAAATAAAACCCTGCTGATATCAGTGCTGGCCCATGTCCTTTTGGAGTATTCAGACTAATATGCATACAAAATAAGTCATTAACAGATGCTTGAGAGGAAGATTCCCTGTCAAAGTGTGTGAAATAGTTATACACAAACGAAAGGATGTACATGCAATTCACTTACAGTAAATTTTACTGAACTATATATGAACAACACAATATACAACATATTTATAATATGTACAACAGCACGCTGGTGGGGGAAAGGATGGTGGGATGGATGGTTTTGTGTTGGGGAGTGGGTCGGGGTGGGTAATATTACAAAATTCTAGAAAAGTTTTTGAGTGCATTTTTTCAGTACATTTCAACAACATGCACTTCTGCTGTGGGAGGAGATTCATATTATGTTTTGTTTAATAAAAACCAGAAGAACACAGTGTTGACCTTTCATTGGTCACAGTAAGTGAAAATAGTAGGAGACAGTGGTGAGGACATGATGTTTCCTAGTCTAAAATCTTCCTTTTTATAGTTTGCATAAAATATTTTTGCTAATAATTATCAGTGCCAGTGTGTGAGAGGAATGCACATAGCGAGGATACTGTAGCTCATTCAGCACTAGTGGCAACTACCACAAATTGAGGCTGACTTTAAAGTGCAGTGTCACAGACGGCCGCTAGATGCTGGCTCCAATTGACTCCCATTCAAAAAGCGTCAACTGCTCTCTAGAAAAATTAAGCCTATAATTTTTCTCTGATGAAACTTAATATAGTACACACTGTACATGAGTCATTTTTTGATTTTTAACATACATGTAAGCTTTACTTACAAATTTACTGCCCTCATAAATGTATTGTATTAAATGTATTAAATGAATTATTCTTATGTAGCCAGGTGACCATGTGGTAGAGTTTGTTTTCGGGGCTATTTGCTGTTTCTTTTAGTTTGGGTGGCACTGTCACTTTAAGACCAGTGTAAGGGTAGATCTCATGAGAGTACAAAGCTCCCATGAGATTTTATGCACCAGGAACCTGTAGTGCCGCGGAACTAGTGACTGCGAGGTGTGTATTTATCACTTTGTGTAGGAAAAATATCCTGTTTTATCTTGTTAAAACACAAAGATGATCAGCAGCATCAGTGGATAAGAGTATAATTAAGCTAGCCGACTACATTCAATGAATGATGATTCTCTATTCTTCTCAATTTTTGTAGATTGTTAAAATGTCATGTGTGTGTGTGATATCCCCATCACGCTGAGGCCAAACACTGAACCGCAGTGAAGCGTAAGTGGTGATAAAGTAAACTGATGGATAGACTCATAGCGTCATAGGGCTGTATGCTGACTATTTCACTAATTTGCCCTTTTTGTATGCTTCTGCTGAACTTAGAGGGGAGATAAAGTGCCGTGTTGAGTCCCAGGTGTGTGTGTCTGAGCGCGCAGGCTGCACACTGGAGTGCAAGTGAGTTCATTATTTTCAATCTAAAAGTGTATTCTGAGTTCATGTAAGAGTGGTTATAAAATATATTTTGTTCATGAATATATATTTTTCTGAATGAATGTGATATACTGAATGGTAACGACAAGTTGAGTGGTTGAGCAAATGTATTTATTTGGTTTGTATTTCTGTGTTTTATTTTATTTATTTAGGAAGCCAGACACTACTGTTGTCTATAGATGTTTCATGTCTAGAGTTCATTAGATTCAGTTTTCTGTAGGAAAGCTTGAGCTGGAGTCTGACCACTATTAGCGTTAATGTAATGTGACATTCCAGGTGGCCTAACTGCACCATTGTTGTCAGCACAATAGTAAATGGTTAGGAGCTAAAAGTCAACATCAAATTTTCATCAGGAAAGTTTTTCATAGGAGAAACATCTGCTTCTTTATTGTTTTTCCTGATGTGAATTAAGTACAAAACACAGGAAAAGTAATATTATTTTGTTATCATTGTGATCATCTCAATCCCTCAAAATTACAGTGTTAACGCTGTTCTTTATTGAGTGCAGTCATTGAAATAAAGGACCCACAACAAGAATTGTGCCCTGTGTCTGGTTCCATCGTTTATGACCAGGCTACACTTCAATGAAATAAAATAATTCTCAAATAAACAAAACATACTGAAAAAAAGTCTGAAGTCTGTGTCTTCACTGTGCCTGTTAAACAACAATGAAAAAACTGGTCCATGTTTGAACCTAATGCTGACGTCTGAAGTGTGTTGTATTGTGGAATAAGATGATTTTTCCAATGCCCAATTAACCAATCACAACATTGTCCTCCAAATCACTGATGCTGGTTCACAGTTAAATACAACAAAACAAGTCTACAGCATAACTGTAAGAAAAAGTTCATCATCAATAACAAACGTTGCCAGTGGCAGCTTATATCAGATGTAGATAATTAATGCCTCAGTTACTTGTCAGAAAGCCAAAATGAAACTTTTGGCTGTTGTCTAGTTAATGTTCTCTCTGCAGGCCGATGTCTGTTCTTGGACAAAGATCATTTGTGAGGTAAAAGAAGCATCACTATTTAACATTGCTTGAAGTTTCAAGTGGGCAGTGTGTTTTGTAACTTAACAAGGCCAACGAAGTGGTGAGTCTTTCCTAGTTAAATGATGTTGCTGCGTCACAGCAGTTAAACTTTCATTTCATTTCATATTACATCAATAATTTGAGCAATTACATGAATGTTGAAAGGTGCACACAAATGGATTTGATTGGGGATTCAAAAGGATTTGGATTTGATGAGCGGATTCAATACTGGATTCACATTCGATAAAATGCAAACTCCCAAAAATTACTCAGTATAATAAGGAAGGACAATCACAGTTTAATTGCAGTAATTTATCTCATTTTCAGCTATTTTAGACTTACCTGACATGAAAAAGAGCTGCGTAGGCCTCACTGCCAGCTAAGACATAACTAATTCCAATAGAAATACTGGGAAAAGATAGAAAAAGAGAAGGATAAAAAGTAGAAAAGAGAGACAGGCAAAGGAAAATGGGGAGAGAAAAGGAGATAAAGAGAAGTTGTTAGGTGTCAAGCTGTGATTGGTCTATCTATCATCTACTGTCCTCGTTACTTATCTCCAACATAAAGTCAGAAGTTGAACAAGCACCCCGGCGTTGTATTAAATGTGCTTCATCACTAAGCCTGAGGCGATAAATAGCTAAGAGATTTAATTTTAAAATCATCCCTTGTTTGCAGCACTGTGCCTTAATCCTCCATAAATTTTCTATTTTACATATATCTGTTGAAAACACAAGTTGTCATTGGGGGCTACTTCCAAGCAAATGTTTTGGTTGTACTGTAAGCATCACACACTCATATCAAGCCAGGAATCTGTTTGTGAAATGCTGTGCTTTCATAAAGGAACTCAATGCTGCTGAACATTAGAATCGGGTGTTTTACTGTAAGCTTCAATCCGAAGTGAATGACAAGACAGGTTTTTGTAGCTCAACATCTGTTCCGTTCCTTATAACTTTAAGCCTCTGTAATCTCTCAACAGTTGGTTGTTGAGAGTGCAAATCCATTAGCAGTTTTCCCAGACAGCTAAATGTTATTTTAGAGAGCTGACTTACACACACTCAAATAAATCTCCTCTCTGTCAAATTATAAAAAGGAAATGCCAACACATTTATGATGTTTCAAGCAGGTTAGTCCTTTCATCTACAGCAGTCTAAGCCATATTCCTGAACAGGAATTACTGATCAAGGCTTGAAAGAAAAGCACACAGAGTGCCTGGGATGTCAAAGTTGTATTAAGATGATTCAAACTCAACATGAGGCTGGATCTCTTCCATTGCAAAAAGAATATAAAGGATTATCAAGGTTAAAGGGCATATGCAAACTCTGACACTAAATCATTTTCCCTTTTACTCCCCAAAATAGGCTGTAAACACATCAACACATACAATGATATTTTATGATGGTTAACACGCGATTCAAAAATCTCTCAGTTGGGTTGAGGTCTGGTGACTGTGAAGGTCATAGCATATGATTCACATTACTTCAGACTATTCAGTGACTTGTGTATGGAAGCATCTTGAATTGTTACTTTAGTCCTTCATTCAGGCTTTCGCCAGTAATTCCATTTTTTTCATACTATACAAAAGTACACAGTACGTACATATATTAGATCAAAGCATGTAGACCTAATACATGTACACAACTCTATTATGTACTAAGTAAAGTTAATCATGTTTGCCAGCAAAATTCTTGGTATTTCTCAAGATGTCTGATCACTATGAACTGTGTTTATTCAAAGTGGTATGAGTGTGAATACATATATTTGAGTGTTGAGTTTACATTATTATTATCATTATTATCGCCCACTCAGATTACATCATTACGTGTGTTCTACAACAGCTCCACTATGTAGGGCAGTATATAAAGATCAAGGAGCGCCAAGGGTAAAATATGCAGGTCATGTTTTGCGTGTGTGTGTGTGTGTGTGTGTGTGTGTGGTCGAGCCTCGGCATTGATCGACCACTAAGCCTCCTTGAACACAATGAGGGAACTATCGATTGGCCAGGTGTTACTGAGCTGCTCGCACACTGATAACAAGACCTTCCAACGGCAACACTAAAAGCCTCGTCCCCCTCCTCACACACACACACACACACACACAGAGACATCACAATGCTGCAAGCATTACATACAAACAATATAAGACCATACCAATTTATGCTACACTGTAATAAACTAACAAATGACTATGCAGCATATAACATGACCCCAGTGGCCGCAGTTGGTTCTAACACTAATAAAAGTCATGTTTTTGGCTGATGCATCAGTGTTTCCCTTGCTGTTGATTTCAATTCCAAAAAATAAACATTAAGTATCAGCTTATACAATGACTTTTCCAGACTATTACTTCTAACGATTGACACAGACAGACCATTAGTTTGTGGCCACTGGGAATATTGATAAGAAACAGAAACATAATGCTGTTCACCATTACAGAGATCAAACATCATTTCCTTTTATAGCAGTGAACATGGTATGTTTCTACAGTATATACTTTGTTCGTAATAGAAAACCTTTTATATGTACGATGTTCTTGTGTCAGCAGTGCTTGCACAGGCTATTCTTGGGTGTGTAAACTAGATATATTGTTTTCATCAACCAGCCACAGTTGTCTGTTCATTCAGAAGTATGACACATTTCATTTACTATAGCTGTCAAATTTAAATGAAGGACAGAGAACAGTGAATGAAAACAGTTTGGTCACCTTAAATACTGAGTGGCAGTACTGCAGATGCTGTGGAAATGCTCATATTTTATCAGTATATGGCTCAGGCCTGTAACTCTCAATATCTCAGGACTGTGCAGCCGAAGCCAATGATATAAAGTCTGAACCTCAAGGACAGTTTTTACACAAGTCTGCTGCCCTGGCTCAGTTGAGAGTGGTTGTGCTGTTCCAGAACACTGAAAATGAGATGATTTGGCAGGTTTCTCTCCAACATTGTTACATTAAACACGTTAGGATATGACACTGTTTTACAGTAACAATGACTGAGCAGAAAAGCATAAAACTGCGTGATAAAATGTGTTAAATTTGGGGTATAATTAAAATAATGTGATAAAGGTCAGGAGCAAGTATTTAAGCTTCATGTATTGATTTTAGTAGAAAAAAATCCTTGGCCGTGTTATGTTTTTCTCCATGCTGCTGAACACAAGTTATGGAAGTACATTTCCACTAAGAGATAAAATAAAATCTTAATTATTTAAAAAAAATTGTGATGTAATACATCAAATTACGGGGAAGTAATTCTAATTAATTATTTTGCGATAGTATGTCATAACAATGAGATAGTAACTCATAATTAAGAGAAAGAATCTTATACCTAAAATGATGTCATAGCATATTCCCTTTCCTGTCTGTTAAACTTATTAAAAGGCAACTCATGGAGGACAAAAGAGTTAGGCCACCGTCAGACCAAATCTGGACAACCACTGTGTTTTTTTTCTGAGACCTATGAGGTCCCCAGCCCTGCAGCGTAAATGCACTGCCCCCATTCAAATGAATGGGAGGGCTGCTGTTTTTCATACATTGCTGGATTTGGTCTGACTGCGACCTTAGAGAGGTAGTCATGACTATAGGATGGTTTTTACCAGTCAGAGTAGTAGGTTTGGTTATAGGCATGTTCTTTTTTCCTTTTCTTTCATTTTCTGAGATGTACGATTTAGAATTTTTGGAATTTTACAAAACATTCAGTGGTTTTTAGTTATAGAGTGGAGTAGTGATTTTAGTTCAGGCAAATATATGTGTTTTTTATTGTGAACTGCCTGTCCTTAATGCAAGACCTTTTTTTTTACTATATAAGTAACCTGTCATAATTATAAAGATAATTATAAGGATATCTTCCTGTCTTATAGCTATGAGAAATTCTCCCGTAGTTCAGTGAGTCAACTCAAGTGGGCGTAGAGGATGTGCAGCATTGGTGTGTAGAGTCTGAGCTCTGACCTCATCACTCCCCACAAGGAAATACTGAACTCAGCACAGCAGGGAGTGGAGAATGATGATACATGCTTTCCTCCTTAGGGGAAGGTAGACACAGAGGCTACAGGTGGATGCTGGGATGGAGGTGAGCCTTTGATAGCATTATATTATCATCATCATCACTCAGACATATTCATACACGTTTCATTGGGACAGGACCGACCAGGATGGTAATGCTTGCATATAATTCAGAAAAGTTTGTGTGAATAACACTGGAATAGAGCTTTTAAATGGATTAAAATCACAATTTACATGTTTGGTGAAATGGATATGTACTGAACAAGAAGGATGAAAAGGTCTTCAAAACAGTGATCAACTCAACAGAACAATGTACATCTAAAATGGGTAATGCACACACACACACACACACACACGCAAAATGATGGCCTTCATCATTGCCATGATAACTTACAACTGGAAGAGAAGGATGCAGTTGAAGGCGTGGCTCATAGGCCGGGAGAGGAAGAGGTGGCCGAGCAGATGAAGGTTGGGCTGCAGGCTCTCAGCCTGGCTCTGCAGGTTTACTGCACCCGGCTGCAGTAAACCTGTATCTGAAACACACAGACAGACAAGGCTGTCAATACGCTGAACCCCAAGCTAATACGAATCTCATGTAAATAATGTCATAATGTCATCAAGACCAAATCATATGATGGAGGATAAAGAAGAGTAATGACTGCTAACAAATTATTATTTGGTCGATGACATGGCTTACTATTAGCTCAGTGCACTCTTTGGCTTGTGAATATTCTTTCCCAATTTGTATCTAATGATTTTTAGAGGCCAGAGGAGGTGAAAACATCCAGCATTTCTTGAGAAAATAAAAAAAATAGAGAAATGCCAGAGGAAATAAACACAAATTTTGAGTAACAAAAATTAAATTCTTTTTCTTTTTTCATTCATTAAATCATCTTGTAAGCCTGAAGGTTTATCTTGGGGCTGGAGAGGCACTGGAAGGATCCTTACCCCAAGGTTGTGAACTGCTGGCTTAGAGGTAACATGGATAATGATCATGAGAAAGAGATCAAGAGACAAAGATGATCAGTGAAGAGGGACAAAATGTGAATAGAAAGGTGATCAAGGGTTTGTCAAGCTGAAACTGTCGCACTTCTTCATCATCAGCCCACCTTGTCTTTCATTATTTTCATATCCTGCTTAAACTACTAATTGCATTATCTGTTGTCCAATCATAATTGTACTGCATGTTTATCAGGGTTTCTGAGAGAGTGAGAGACAGTGTGATGGTGACTATGAAGTTAGCATTAACATTTTAGCTGTGAACATAGCAATAGCAATTTGGGTTAGCCCCAAAGTAAGTGACAATATCAGCCCAGACTGAAATT
The DNA here is from genome assembly GCF_910596095.1 of Thunnus maccoyii. Lineage (NCBI taxonomy): Eukaryota > Metazoa > Chordata > Actinopteri > Scombriformes > Scombridae > Thunnus > Thunnus maccoyii. The sequence continues at coordinate 4,616,051 of NC_056539.1, read as the reverse complement.
GTTGACTGACATATAAGGTGGACCAGCTATTTTCATTTTAGTGACAAGCCATTCCATCGACTTTTGCTCACCCCCCATCCCTCCCACACCCCTTACTTGGCCGCCGGGCCTAACAACTTTTCTGGCGGAAACTCTGTTTATGGTGTAATAACTTTGATGTAAGTGGTCCTGGCATAGTGTATATTATTAAACATGATAGTCAAAATGAGCATGTTAAATTAATGGCAAACAAGCATGTTAAATTAATAGCAATGCAGAAGTCTGTTATATAAGAGTAGGGCATTGACACACATACACAAACACACCACCATCACCATCTGTGCCAGTGTTTGAGTTAAAATAAATGCTCAAAAATCTGCACAGCACGCACATGTAGCTTTTATGAGTGAGATGGTTTTTTGTCTGGTGTGATTGGAAAATGATGGTCTATGTTAAAACTAGGACACAAAAATAATATGTAATAAATTCATATTTGACAAAAATGATTACATATAAAAATATGCTCTCTCAGGTTGTTTTTTAATCAGATGTTCAGAATTGTATAAAAAAAAAACTCATTTGTTCTTTTGTGGAAAAAAATAAGTGCTTTAAAGACATATTTGTTCCGATCAAAATGTATGAGTATATCCTAGATGACTGCAGCACTAAAATAGAGGGCGGTATACCCTCTGAGACATGTTTTGAAGAAGTCATAGAAAATATTATTGGTCATGATGAATGACAAGTTAGCTTAAGCAATATGTAGAATTCGAAATAGTGTGGTTTTAGCTTATAATTTGCATTTGATAGAATGCACTTTAGCTTTATTTAATGATCAGGGATGTAAAAACTCAAATAAAGCTGGCATTGATTTCGTTTACAATTACTGTCTGCACTTGTTTAAGTAGTACTATACTCTCCTTGAATGTTTTCTCTGATGTATCTCATCTGTCAGCAGCAGAATTTCTTTCCTGCTCTAGTTTGGTTTTTAGTTTTGTTTCCATTTCATCAAACTTCCTAAAGTTGGGTGAAAAAAAATCCTTATTTATTGATCGTTCTTTATATATTATAAATATATTAGACAGCTGCTCATTTCACATTAATTGCAAGAAGAAATATTAATGATTTCAGACAAATAAAATTAACTTATAAAGAAATTAAAATTCCATGTTTTTGATGAATAATCATTTGTAAAATGATTTTTTGCAAGAATGGACAATGGGGCAGATGTAGGGTAAATTAAATCTCTAATTGGCTATTCCTGCCAGAGCCTGCATGTGATCAATCATGTGATCACTTGAGAGCTCTTAAAACTCTAAGAGTAAGTCACTTAACTACTGTGTCTTAATTAAAGAATCAGTTAATGGGCAAACTTAGTGAAAAAAAAACAAAACATCTGGAAGTAAGTGCCAGTCAACACATCTCTTTGCCTGGCCCAATCTGATATACTGTAACATGTTGGTAGGTATTCACTGAGAGGGGATTTTGAAGCCAAAGTAAAGGTTCTAAGTTCTTGTCCAGCAGCTCTACAGCAAAGGGCTTAAAAGATAACTGCAGTATGCATTCCTTTGTAAGTGACGGTAAGCTGTAACAATACACTGATGGGCAATGCTGAAGACCACCAGTACTCTACCAGTAAGTACTGACCCAGTTCAAACACTGAGCCCATGGACTTCAGGTCAAAACTTGTAAATGAGATATGGCAAGTTACATAGGCAACAAATTATCCATTATGCAATATATTTTTTCCTGTCAGTTGGATAGTCCCAGCAGCTTAGAAGTGAAGGCCTAAGAAGCCACTGGTCCATATAATTAGAAATCAGTTCTTAAATCATGGGTTAAACCCACTGTGGAGCTTTCAACATAGATTGCTTAAATTTATTTAAGGCAATGCTCCACTAAACTGTAAATAAATGTTTCAAAACCAATCATCATGCCACAGGAAGAGAATTCAAAATGGAGTTAAGAAAATCAGGTATACTCAGACACATAGCAACATAATTGTGTTGTTTTCAGAGAATATATTTAGTAGTCCACATTCTTTCCACTGTTTCTGTGTGTGAACAGATCATTGTGTAACTGCAGTCTGCTTCAGAGATAGGTGACTGACTGTCAAAGCAAGAGTCCATTTCTCCAATCACCAGATCTGCTGTTAAACAGCTTGTTTAGACTGCGGAGCATTCACTTCCACTGACCCTGCCCAGACAAACCGTACTCTGAGAGGTCATAACAGGGCTAGGAGTTCGATTCATTATGGCATTATGCTAAATGTCTTCAGTTGTCATAATCCTCATGTGACATATAAACGGCCATGTTCAGATGTTTAATTCTTGGCAGCATTGGGGAGGAATGTCATCAACAGCTTGACAGCATTATTTTATCCTACGTTTTATTTATTCTAATCTGTTCCTTTGCTCTGTCAAGCACTTTGTAACTATTGTTTTGAAAAGTGCTATATAAATACAGTTAGTATTACTATTTGTTTGTAAACAAGGTCAAGCTATGAATATCACTGATTGTGGCTGTGTGTGTTTCTACATGTGTTTTAAAAAGCATGTCTTTCTAGGCACGAACCCGTGAACAAAAGCCATTATGCATGTGTGTACAAATGTTCAAATGTTCAAACGTTCAAATAATGGCCGTCATGAACAAATAAAGGCCAGTTAAGGCCAGGTAAAAATATATTGAGAGTGCGTGGAATTACCTTCATGGTAAATTCAGTATTACATCTTCACAGCACTGATTCCATCAATACATCAACAGAGTCTAGTCAATCTAAGTTCAGTCGCTTCTACTTTGCCATTTTATTGATCACTGTTGAGTTACGGTCAACAAAACTCAACACATCCTGCAGACCCTAATTCAAGTTCATGCCAAGAAATAGGGATGCAACGGTAAGAAAAATTTCCCATTGTTATTAAACTCATGACAACACTGGTGTTACCAGTTACACCGGATAGTGTTAACAATAATTAATATAAAGTCAACTCTGGAGGCTTCTTTCTCTCCGTACATGCTGCACTCTCTGCTGTGTGTGTGGATGGAGCAGACACTGTCAGTTTATAATTGTAGTGTCTGTCATCCGACTAAGTATTGCTCTCTATATTTTTATTCTGGGACTCAACTAGAGAGGCTTTGTATGATTCACATCCCCCCCCCCCCCCCCCCGATGAGCCCACTCTGTCCTCATTGGCCAGCTTTCTGGAAGCCTACTGAGGGGTGGCCGTATCAGTCCTGTTAAGTTACTGCCAATGCAAACCCAACATTTCCTGCTTTACTGCTTCATATTAAAAGCTTTTAAATGACTAATTAATGGGAGACTTTTATTGTGAAGAATTTACAGGAAATGAAATGTTTTCTTCACCGAATTAGAAGAGCTTCGTTACCAGCACTAAAAATCGGTTGAAACAACAACATATGGACATAAAGCCAGGTGACAAATTAAAGAGAAAACCGGTACAGGAACACCAAGAATGGTGTTCATCCCTTCAGAAGAGTTCCAGAGACTGGAAGTAGAATCAATGTCAAAGCTGAAGAACATCATTCTTCAAAAAGATATACCCTCATTTGGTGTTTTGATGATGGTGGTGGAGAGCGCCGTTTAACACGTCAGTCCAACATCTCCCATAGGTATTCAATCGGGTTGAGATCTGATGACTGTGAAGGTCATAGCATATGATTCACATCATTTTCATACTCATCGCTTTCAAATTATTCAGTGACCCCTCATGCCCTGTGAATTGGGGCATTGTCATCCTGGAAGAGACCACTCCCATCAGGATAGAAATGATTCATCATAGGATAAAGGTGATCATTCAGAACAACTTTGTATTGATTTGCAGTGACACTTCCCTCTAAGGGGACAAGTGGACCCAAACCATGCCAGCAAAATGCCCCCCACAGCATAACAGCCACCAGATCCCCTAACTGTAGGGGTCAAACATTCAGACCTGTACCAGTTTTTACTTTAATTTGTCACCTTCTGTATTTGGAGCACTTTGTTCAGTGGATCAGTAAGAAAAAATGCAGGTAGGAATAGAACAAGCAGAAACAGCCACAGTGATGATGATGTTTAATGAAGAGCTGCAGACGACCAGCACACCTCCAACTGGTGAACAACTTATTTTACTTTGCTCGACTCGAGTCATGGTTTGGTGTGACTAACCCCAAAACAATGGAAAAATGCCATAATATTAGCAGAGTGGAGCAGTGAACTTGCAGATGATCACATAAAGAAATCCGTCCTGAGCCGACGGCAGCTTGGGCTGAAAGTAGAAAAAAATGTTGGAAACCGAATGCTCAGAGCAGTCTGAAGCCGGTGCTTTTTGCTCATAAGGATTACTTCTAACATTTTAAAATGATGCTTAAATTTGGTTTTAGTGGGTGTGTCTATTTTCCTCCACAGAGACCCATTTGATTAATATATGCAATCAAGAATCCAAAATGTCTAGTTAACAGATCGATAGAATTCAAAACATCCCTGTCCTGAAGCAGCAGGTTACAGTGCAATATGATGCAATTCAATACAATGTGATGCAATAGTGTGGACATTTGCACTGTAACTGGACTTAAAGTTTTGAAATTGCTTGAAATAAACACATCCCCATGTCTATTCATCTACTAAGAGAAATGTGGGGATATAAAATGTTTTCATCACATTTGGAATCTCATTTTTGTAGTAAATCATAAAAGTTATTCATTTTTAAATATTTCTTGTGTCAGACATTCTACCACTAGCATAATCCATCACTCACTGTGTAATAACTGCTTTTAAAACAGTCAAAAGATTAATCATTTTAAATCTAATGGGGGCATACAAGACACTTCAGCAACCATTCTATTGATCAGAGGTATGTGGAGGTGTGTGATCTGTCATTATGTTGGCTGTTTGAATCAGTATCCAATAGCATTATGTGATGAGTAAGACCGTAAATAGCGAGTGACGAGAAGTACAAGTGGACCCAGGCAAGAGGTGCACCTTTGTTTTCCAACCATGCACTTCTGCTTCTGCTGCCAACTCTGTATATCTAAGTGTTTTCCTCTCATACGCCATTTCTACCTCCTACTCACACAAGATGCTGTGCTTCTGACCACAACAGAAGATCAGACTTTAGATTAGTGGTAACTATCTCCTGAGGGACTATGAGCTGTTTTCCTAAATCTACTCTCATTTTCCAATCCTTCCGTGCCTTTAGCTGCCCTACATCATGCCTGTTCAAACATTTTTGCTGCTTGACTAACTCGACCTCTCCAACAAACAAAACCCCAAATTGTCTCCTTTTTGCATCCAGTGAGTTTACTTCCAAGTGCTTGCTCTCCATGGATGCTCTTCAGCACTCTGTTATGTCTCCAGGAGTATCATCTTTGAGACAGGCTTGTTTTACATCCTGGCAGAATGTGCTGAAGTGAAGCTATACTTTAACACAAAGGACATGTTGGGTCCTCGCCTATCTGTTGTGGAAATATTGAGCACCTCAGTGAAGAAAGTGCACACGAGCCTTTGATGTCTTATTACTGAGAATGTTCATTGAAACACTTGGCCAAGCAGAGAACTGAAACAGTAAACATCAAGGTGCTCGGCACAAGATGCTGTCTCTTCCCGTTCTGCCTTCTGAAGGTCTGACTCTTTGGGCCCTATTTTAATGATCTAAAGCGCACAGTCTGAAGCGAATGGTGCAAGTGCATTTAGGAAATGTCCAAAACCACTTTTGCTATTTTGACGGCGGAAAAAATGGTTGATGCACCAGGTGCATGGTTCAAAGGGGTTGTCCTTAGTCTCTTAATTAATCATGGGTGTGTTTTTGGCGTAACATGCAGTAAACCAATCATTTCCCATCACCTTTTTGGAGCCAGGTGTGCTTGCACCTTGGCAGATTGCTATTATGATGGAGCATTTGCCAAGTAGTGAGAAGGGACATTTCTCTGAAGAAGAAACGGATCTGCTCGTATGCAAAGTTAAAGCACACGATCCATAACGAGCACACTGGCCTCTGCTGCTCCTGGACCCTCTCGTGGCCCCAGACCACCAGTTTAACATCCTGTTCATTAATTTGTTTGCGAATGTATTTTTGTTTAGTTTTTGAAAAGATTTTTTTTTTTTTAATTGCAGCTTTGGTTTCTTTAAAATCGTTTTGTTCAGTCATGGAGTAACAGGTCAAATCAGCAGGGTTTTAATTGCTGAAAGTATGGAAACCTGTGTTCCTCATGTCCTCATGTATTAATGAAGGAGGAAAGTCGATCTGTGTCTGATCCATTGTTGTCTGTCTGTCTGTTTCAATACCTACGTGTATTGCCACGATTTGGTCAAATAATAAGACAATTTTATCCATCATTACTGCGATTAGTTAATTCTGATAAATATTATGACTAACCATTATTACATGTATTTTTTAAAATACGTTAATGTACACAAAAATAATCTTTCACATTGTAATCCTTTTATTTGTAATCTTTTGCATGTCTGTGCACTGCTGTGCGCCCTGTGTGTGTAACAAGCAGAGTGCATGTTGTGCACCCGACTGTGTAGGTGCATATTACTATAATGATAATGTGCCCTTAAAATAAAAGTGAAACACTGCACCATTGACTTCAGACAAGGTTTTTGTTGGTCAATAGCACAATCACTCTCTGCTGCCTCAAGATAGCAACGCACCAACAATGCGCCGGACCACACCTCATTTTAAGACCAACACACCCATGGGCGCTCTGATGGGTGCAAGTACATTTGCTATTTAAACAATGTGGGCGCTGGACGGGAAAACTAACAAAGACACTTGCGTTGCGCTTGGCGCTGCTTTGCGCCGAGCGTAAGATAGGGTCCTTAGTCTTTAACCCCAACAGATCAGCCTACAATATGAAAAATTAATCTAATTGTTTCACTAGTTTCTAAACAAGGAACTGCGCTTTACCCGTGTTAGTTCAGGTCAAGTTGCATTCTGGTTTGAATGTCTGATTATGCCCATGAATCCACGCATTCACCTATCTGTGTTGTTTTGGAAGGCCCACTCTGACCTTGGTAACAATGGCAATGCCGATTTACCCTTTATCAGAGAGGCTTCTGCTTCCCCAAACATCACAGACAGTTACTCCAAGTTTCAAGGAGAGGAGAGAATGTCTCCTTCTACTTAAGAATTGTAGTGTGACTTCAAGGCCCGGCTTGACCCAATGTAACCCCTAAAGATGGAAAATTCCATAACACTATTCATATACTAATATACTTATATACCATATACTGGCACAAAACAGCAATAGAATCACTACTAGGGGATCAGCAAATGGCAACTGCAGGGTGGCACAGTCATGTTTTTCATTAACCAAACCTGCAATCATTGATCACTGATCATGCACTTGTGCACACATACATGCAAATGGCCATGTACACACAGATAGAGGAACAGACACACTTAGACAAAAACACATAAATACTCATAAAGACTACGTGCATGCATGCACACAGACACACCCACACCCATAAACATTATGCGTATGTACACATATTGCCATTAATTAGGGAACATACACACCAACATGCACACATACACTTATGCAACACATTTAAAATGATTGTAATGTGATGTAAGTATTGTAATGTTTGTATAATCATGTCACATGTATGAGAATGTCACTATTTATTATGTGCTAAATTTAATGTACTTTTGGTAATGATGATATGTTATGACCATTTTTAAGTAGAAAAGCATTACTAGGGACAGGTGTTGCTTTATGTAACTGTATCATGTTATTGTAACCTGTTACAATGTTTTTTGCATTGTTCCTGGGAAATAAACTTCATACCAATAAAAAAGATTTTGGGAAGATAGAAGCACATTTTAAGTTGCTCCAATAGCATTTATCTAATTCTGCCAGTTGTCATGTACCACACTTCCTTCAGCTATGTTTCTTCTTTTCTATGGTTTTCCAGTTCACCCGCTGACCCTGGTACCATATGATGGGTGAAACAAATTTGAAATTTTCATCTTCTCTCTGGACTGTACATAAGATATAGACATTTGCTGCTGTAATTTACTGATGGAATGCTGTAATTCTACTTGTGCTGAAAGGATTAGGCAGTGGTATCTGCTAGCTGCTCAGAAATATCAATTTAAATATAATTTTATTTTGAAGAGATTAACAAAAAAGTTTCTTACCTGCTTCTGCACTGTCAGCTTCATCCTCATCTTCTTCCTCTGTGGGGGCTGGGTCCTCCATGCCCACTTGATCCATCACAATACACTCTGCGACCCCAGTCTAAGATGAACATAGAGACCATATGATTGCTCCATTGTTACAAATTCAAAAATCATTCTGTTAGTATTGATAACCAATATCCATACTTATATCATTATAATTATAAAAGGCAATTATTATAAATGCTATAATTTCATGATCTTGGACAATGACAATAAAGCCGATTCTCTACCTAGTGCCATGTGACATTACTATGACTGGCTACATCAAATTAAATCCCAAGAGAAATTTCAGCTTTCAGTGGCTATGCTATGGAAATCATTGTTGCTGAGGTTTGAGTTCAGCACATCTGTTGCAAACCAGTGTTTATTACAGATTGCCATTCTGTTCAGGCAAAAAAATGGACACAGAAGTTCAAGAATTGATATTAATTTTCTGGTTTGACTTTCAAGAAGTATTGTATATTTAATGGTTCCTTATATGAGATCAACTTATGTCTTACATTGAAATTGGTGATTATGAATGGATTCTAATAGCATCTACTTTTGTCGGTGAAGGTTGGTGTCAAAGTCTGCTCCCAGTGTTACCACTGTAGCCTAAAATGTGATATGCAGATACATGGGGAGCTTCTTACCTTTAAAGATTCCAGCTGCACCACCTGACATCTCTGCAGAAGTTCCACAAACAGGTAGATAAGCAAGGCCTGCATAACAGAGGACAGAATTTGCTGTTGTTGTTGTTGTTGTTGTTGTTCTAATGGATATGTTCTACTCTGCTGTCTTGATGAAGATTGTGTGAATATGTTTGGAAAAGCATCTGCACACTCTCCTGGTCAGGGACCTTCTTCAAGCACCAAGCTGTGGTTACAGCAGTACATACAGTAGACACAGACAATCCCTTGATGAGTCCTGATACAAAACTACTGCGCCATTACACTACGCAAGATTCACTGACTATAACAAAGCAATCATAGCACATTAAATGACATAAAACTAAATAAACATCAATGGATACAAATCATGTAGAGCATCAGGTATAAAATGTAAAAAAGTGTTCTTTGCCTTGAAATCTAAGAGAAGAAATTGGATGTGTCATTAAAGTGATGAGTTATAGGATATGTATATGATACGCATTTTAGGATACGCCTTTGTGTTGTATAAAGATTTTGTTTTCACTGACACACTGTTTTAGCCGCAACATGTACTAGTGGTTACGCACAACATTACAACAAGCTCACTACAGTTCATAGCATATCTTACGACAGCAGCCATGTGGGAGTCAGACAGTGGAACTGCTCAAACTGCAAGACAGCCAAACAAACTTTCTGACATGCCAGAAATTCAACCAAATGTCCAACAGCCAGATTGTTGACTGCTCAGGCGATTAATCAGGTTACGTGACCTAAATTGCATATGAAAGGACGACAGATCTGGCAGCCTGATTCTAGAATTAAGCCTGATAGTAACCTGTCTTATCTGTGCAGTGTCTGCCCAGCTTAAAGGAAGACATCAGGATTCTGCTTTTTTTTTTTTTTTCATTAGATAGGATTTCAGCAGTTTTACTTAACAGTAATTAACAACATTGTCTGTGTACTTTTAAACATGTTTTATATCCCTGAGAATTCAATTTTGGAAAGTGTTGAGACTCAATTGTGCTTATTTCACAAAATTTAAATTAACACTATACTCACCTGGACAAAGAAGCCAATGACAAAGGAGATGAGGAAAGGCAACAGTCCAGCATGAGCTATCGTTACTGGGAGCCCTAAAAATTGAAATCATAGAGCTGTTTCTGAAATGTATTCCCATTCAAGTAGATTTAAAGACATGTGATAGACAATGTCAGATTTTTTGTCAAATTATCAACAACTCTGTCTATCATTGTCTCTGCCCATCTTTCTCTTTCGCAGACACTCCTTTCCGCTCTGGCTCAAACTTACCGTAAAATTTAATGAATAGTGCTGATTTCAATATGAGATTTAAATGACTGAACAAGTATTAACTTGGAAGGGTTTCACCTTTGTGGAACTACATGAAGACCCTGCTGAAAACAAAGTAGTTAAATGAAATGTCCCATGTAATTTCCACCTCTACAAAAATCTCCCCGGTGTTAACTACACTTCATAAACCACAGTTAAATTTGCTCTGCTAATAAAAGCCGAGAGACGGACAGAACCTTAATTATGTTCCAAATGAACTGATATTATAAAAAGGAAGTAGAGAGAACAAATATAGCCCACCAAAGTTTTACTAGTAGTAGTTGAGTCAAATGTCACTATACTCACCTGTGCAATTCCAGTTCAATGCAATAACCTTTCAATAAATAAATTTGTCAAGCTTTATCTATGTGAGAAGGATGCTAATTTATAGTACAGTCATTTTTCAGGGTATAGTTTAGTTTATCCTTCCTCAAACATATTGAGCATATGAAATTTCTTGCAATATCTGTTCAAAATCTCATCTGCGGCTTCTGTAGCTCAGAGCCTTGCATCCCAAGCAAAAAAGATTGAGTACTCACCTAAAATTCCAGTGCCCAGTATTGTTGCAATGGTCAAGAAATCTGTTGAGAGAAAAGCTTGGTTAGATCACATTAGATTTAAGAGTCCAATATGATACCACAAATGCCCATACAAAAGCCAGTCAACAGGAACTCTCAAGAATGTGGAATACAAGGATTTATTGCAAAGAAAGTGTTATTTTACTTTTGCAGTCTGTGTAAGTGAACAAAATGTTTCTGCTCAGGACTGACAAAGGTTCCTTTATGTTGGTCTGACTTTAACTATCAGCTATTTAAATCGGGGTGGACGCAACAGAATGAACAGCAGTACAATCTAAATTAATCTATTATGATAGCAGTGCATCAATTAACACAGAGACACTTACATTGTTCAGATTTTGTCTAAACTGTGTCAAGATTACCAAAGATATGGATTAACACCTTTATCTTCCAGGTTATAGACAGTTCAGAAAAGCACATAAAGTCTGATTGCAGTAGAAGTTCTATTGTAAAGGAAAATGAAACCCGCATGACCAACAGGCAGCACAAACTCAAATGACTTCAGTACCAGTTGTGATCCCTGAGCTGAGCTCTAACCGGTCCCCCTCTACTGCTCCATCTGCTTTTTCAATTTACACACAATTGCAGAACAAAACACATTTCTCAAATCTGCTCATCATCTCCGGGATCATTCTTTCTCCCACAACAAACTTGCCCTAACTCACTGCTATTGCTCTGTGATGCAAACCCAATATTATCGAGAATCACCCTGACCACCCACTCGCCCACCTTCACACTTCCCCTCCAGCTGCAGATATCAACATACACTGAGATATCAAAAGACTAGATAAAAGAAGTTGTTACCACCTGCCATACGCACCCTCAGTACTCCATCATTACCACTAACACACCTGAAATGATGTTATGCAAACTGCAAATTGTTCTCTGTGCCGCAGTCTGTAATTTTGTATAGCAGTTAGCGCTATATGAATGTTGGCTGCTGGGTATTTTGAGCCCATATACACTATGTGTGTTGTTTGTGTATGATGTTTTTCATGTTTTCCCATGTCCTCTAACTTGTGGATGCTATTTTCCCAAAGGGAACAATCAACTAAACTCACTGAGTAAAAGAATGGTTTTAGTGCTTTTTTTCTTTGGGAAAACAGCACCGCCTGGAACCTGAGCACTAAATACAACCCTACAGTGAAATAGGACACTTTGATCAGTGTGACGACTGAGGGTAGAAAAATAAGACCCAAGTTATAAAATAGAAATATATAGGCTATGATTTCCAATACTTTATATTTGTACCCATTTACTACTACTACAAAGGATGAGGCTGGTTATTTGTTATACTTTTCAACAAATCCAATAAAAGACCAAAACCAACAAAGAATTTGACAAATATTGTCTGTTTTACCGAATAGGAAATATATGGACTAACAACAGCTGTGTAACATTTTGGGAAATATGCTTATTGGTTTTCTTGTTGCAATGATTTCTTGTCAAGAGTTAGATGAGAAGATCAATGTCACTCTCATGTTTGTATAGTAGATATGAAGCCACAGCCAGCTAGGGCTGCAACTAACAATTCTTTTCATTATTAATTAATCTGTTGATTATTTTCTCCATTAAATGATCAGTTGTTTGGTCTATAAAATGTCCAAAAGTGGTGAAAAATGTCTTTCACTGTTTCCCAAAGCCTGAGGTGACGTTCTCAAATGTCGTCTTTTGTTCTGAGCAACAGTCTGCAACCCAAAGATATTCAGTTTACTGTCATAGGCTAAAGGCTAAAGAAATCAGAAAATATTCACATTTGAGAAGCTGGAATCAGAGAATTTTGACATTTCTTTCTTAAAGAATGACTGGTTAGTTTAGCTTAGCATAAAGACTGCTAGCCTGGCTCTAACCAAAGGTAACAAGGCCTGCCCACCAGCTCACTAAGTAACACGCGACATCTCCTTTGTTTAATCTGTCCTTAAAACAAAGTAAAAAATGACACATTGTGTGTCTTCTAACTCCCAATACAAACAGTGAATGTTTTTTCCCCAAAAATGTAGAATCATTCCCTCAATTAATACACACTTCAATGATATGTAAATATCATGCCTTTGGATACAATTATGTCAGGGTTCCCCGCAGTAATTCATAGTGGAGGCACCCTGTCTCGCCTGAAATAAAGAGAAATCTGCTAACATGAGAAAGAATTATTATATCTCTATGAAATATACCATTAGGCTTATTAAGCTTCAGGGAGAACTAGCAGTGGCACTATATCACACAGTGAAGCCTGTGTGTTCAATGAGTGAGGCGATCGGAGCAGCATGTTACAATGATGGGAAAAAAGAAAACCCTGTGAGCAAGTTGGGAAAGTAGAGACAAACAGCCACATCAGTCATAATCAGGTGCTGATGTGTAAAAATAACTTCCTGTTGCATTGCAAATCAGACACCAGGATATTGTTAACTTGATCACAACATGGACACACATTTTACCCAACAGAGTCTGCATCAAGTTAGACGGTAAGGAGTTTGTATTGACCAGCTATGACTATTACTTAGAACCTCAGACAAACCAATGTCAGAAAACAGAACTCAATTAAAAAGGCTTACTTTGATGCAAAAGCATTCATGTTTATACTTCCAGAAAGTCCATTCTCACTCACTGTAAGGCAGCAATGATGTCAATAAACACTATTAACCAGCCCCTCTGTCACCGTACGTTGATGGTTGTATTGACGAAGCGGGTCACTCCTCTATCAAATTCAAATCCATTTTTTGCACTCTACGGACCTCCCATCATCACTAGATATAACCTGTCATTTTCAATCAGCCTGATCGTTTTTCATGATTCTCTTATCAATCCTCCTCTGTGCGCTCCCACCACGCCTCTAAAGATGGCTGAGGGACATACGGCGTCCGTAATTAGACATGTCATCATAATCTTCTTCATATTGTCTGTGTTCTCACAGCTGCCGAGGCATGTAATATAATAACTCAATAACTCCTGTTGCAGACACAGACATAATTATGACAGTGAGACAGAAACACGGACAAAGTGACCTTAATAGACATTTAATGGTATTTTGATGTTGTCAGCCATTTGTTGTGTTTTTAAAGTTTTTTCAGTACGCACGTTGACAGTTGACAACAGTACACACTCAAAACCTGCTTAGAATTAGTATGGACTCCTACCACATCCAGAGGTGCTGACCTCTGCAAGAGGATCTTTAAAATAACATATAATTGAGAATATTTTAGCTGACTGCTCATCAGTAAGAATGAGTCAGAGTCAACACACAACGACACAGCTTAGCTACACGTCGAAGGAGTTTGAACAAAATGTAAGCTTTAATCAGACAGATGCCACTACTTAGCCACAACAGCCAAAATCTCAAAATGCTGTTGGCTGCTAGCCAGAGCGGTAACACTACAACCATTGTCTACTGTTGCTCACTGAACACCAGATACAGTTGCCTCATACAGCGACTCAAACTGTCACTTCTCTAACATCTTGCTTACAGATGTGCTCATTAGTTCAATTGTGAAGAAAAATTGTGAGATATGTTTTCAAGAAGCTACAGTATTAAGGGAGGTTAAGACTTCTGTTGTGGCTTCTGTAATGTAATAAATTAATTTCAGAATTCTTTGTAATTACCACTTCACGTGATACATATCAAGTAAAATCTGTTTAAGTAAAAAGAATTAAAGATGTCAGCCCACTGTAGATTAACCGAGGAGCAGCTGCAACTTTTTCACCTCCCTCCCTCTGCTGTTTCTCCTTACCCAATGATATTTGTGTGGATAATGAGGAGATTTTATAGCTACATTGCTTTAACAATGTATTAAATAGTAGCCTGCTGTATTGAACTGTAATGGAAGTCACACATTAGCTTGTTTCAGAACATAAAAGCCAGCAATTTAATGTTATTTTTGCTTGTTAGCAAACATTCGTCTTTCAAAAAGGCAGCAAAATTCAACTATTTACTTCAACAAAAGGTCAACTTTTAAAATAGTTAAAGAGGAATGATATGAATCGCATATAATTGACACGTGACGTGCGTCTTATTACAGTATGAGCGAGAATATGAATTAGTTTGTATTGGACTGTGAACCCTCTCCTCCATGACACGGTAAATGGAGGTTCGGTTATTCAACAATGTGATATTTTACGTGTATATTTGTTGTGTCGGTCAGTGCAGTGTGGCAGCACATCTTCCTACATTTTGTTATGACCGGACTGCGGTCTGTAGGTGTTTGCCTGTAAACGTCGTGATGTGTGTCGGTACTCACAGCACTGCAGGTAAATAAACCGCAGCCTCCAGTGTCTGTCCTGGTTTTTCCGCGTAATTTTGATAGACAAAGTGCTGAGACTGTTGTCGGGGACGGGACAGGGGTTTGTTTGGATGCTTATCTCCTCTGCATCGGTCGCCATCATTTTCATAGCCCTATCTTTACCCCCACCTCCTCTCTCACTATCTCTTTCTGCTCTCCCGCCCCTCGCGACAAGTGAACGCGCACGGTCCGCCGGATGTTGCACGCTCCCGATGATTTGAGGATGAGCGTCATGCAGCTTTAGCATTAAAATAAAAACTAGCTCGCACCAGATGTTGAAAACACTACATTTAGACAGTCTCCTGGGTTACATGTAGCATCCGTAGCAGCTACAAATTGACTTCGGTGTTTTCTCTGTGCAAAAGCCACAGAGACTTCACTAAACTAGAAAGTACTGTAGGCTAATGGATCACAGGCAGATGTACACAAAATCAGCTATTTCTTGTGAACGTTTTATGGCATCCCATGAGGTAGGCTATAAATAAAGATGAAGTGTTTTAGTCCCGCAGTGCTCCATGAAAACTCTCAGGAATCACATTGATTTATGGAGGCTCATAAGAGACAGTGAAATATATAAATACATAGGCTATTCATATTTATTATAAAAAAAGGATAGTTAGACAGTATAGACATGTAAATAATATTCTATTTTCTGTATTACATTATTATTATTATTATTATTATTATTATTATTATTATTATTATTATTATTATGTGTACCCATAATTTTATTTGCGTATTTGGTTCCCAATTTTGTTCATTCCTTATTGACATATTTTTTATTTATTTATGTTGGCACCACTTTCTCGTTATAAAAAAATACTTCTAATGCTATAACAAGATATTTTGAATGCAACAAGAAACTTTTACAATTTTGTCACATTAAATATCAAAAAATATGTTCTCGCTACAGCACAAAATCAACATAACTCATTAATACAAGAAATGCTTCTTAGTATAACAACATACCAACTTATCTCATTAAAACAAGAAACATTTCTCTTATAACATGATAAGTGGACAAAGTTGGCAAAGAAGAAACTTCCATATGTTGTTAACAAAAAAGTTTGTTTTTCTGTCATGGTGGTATTGTATTTGGTATGGTATTTTCTTGTTTATTTTTTTTTTACTTTAATTAATTTAATTTATTTATGCCCCTATGTATTCATTTCCGTATATGTCTAGATTAATTTATTTAATGTACTTGTGAAAATTCTGCTTACCTGCTCTGACGAGTTGCTACAGGTATGCTCTCCCTCTCCATATTCAATGTCTTCTGAGTTTGTTACCTGCAATATAAAACACTCTCACAGCACTTTCCACTCAGTCATACACCACAGACACCACATGTTTCTGTTGTGCTGAGTTAAAAAAAATAAATAAAAATAAATTTTTAAAATTGAAAACCATGTGTTGTTTTCATTTTCAGTTCTTCCTGAGCTGGGTTGTGAAACAGACATTGTGCAGATTTGTTTAGTTAAATACTATCTGTGACCATACCAATCATCCAATTATTACTGCAGTTCAATGAAGGAAAAATAGACAGTGAAATATAATCTACAGCTGGTATGGTGGTTTATATTTAGGAGTAACTTACTATAATACCTGAAAAGCTGTGGTGTCTTCTGGTTGAAAGTCAGGTCACAACCAGCATCACTGAAGAGATCACAAGCAGTGGTGTATCCGAGACATTTTGACTGGGCTGGCCACAGCATAACAGACCTTAATGAATGGCATGTGATCAAATTGTGTAAATACAGATGTTCAATGCATGACATTGCTTCAGCCTAGGCACAGATAAACTTATGTTAGCATCCACTGAAATGTTTGTACTCAAGGCCAGGTTGATGTTTTTATATTTTATAATACAGCATTATACTTGAAGTGCCATGCTGACCACCCACAGCAACTACATTTAATATTACAACCTAGAACAGCACTAACATGCTAACTAACATGTTTTTCCATGTACTATACATTACATTGTCAATTTCCACCTGTCACAGTCTCTGGTTATTTAAACATGTACATTTTTGCTCAGTAAATCTGTTCAGGATAGGCTACACATTCTGTAAGAGCCATTTCCCTGTAGTGGAGTAAATATGTCATATGTTACAGGTTCAGAATGAAGGTTAATTGACCAGCGTTTGTCCCACCTTATTGTGTTGATGAACTTGACCAACGACCTATCAGATCTGTGGTGGCCACAGGGGTGGCCAATAAGATTTCAGGGTGGCCGTGGCCCAGGTCACCCCCTAAAATCGCCATAGATCACAAGTGTCCTCTGATGCACCTGTGACCACACCCAACATCCAAGTAATATCATTTGCTGTGTCAGTGTCAATGACAAAGATGCATCAAATGTCTTTTATTGCATTTAAAATTCAACCAGATTGGAACGGTGAAAAGGACAAATAATCATGCCAGAAAAACCCCTGCATATGCTACTTAAGTTATGATGTCATGCATACAGAAACCAGGCCATACTGAATCATCAAATGATTCATGTAACAGTGTTCAATGTGAGAGTCAGAGTCAGCTTATTTCAAAGTTACATTTTAAAGCATTTTCACATTAAGTCTCTGCGAAGAAAGAATTTTCAAACAATAACATGACATTTTCATTGTTAATCTTTTTAAAATTACTATTGAGAAAAGTGATAATAGAAGAATACACTGTGAACATTTGAGCTTGGTAAAAGCAAAAGTTTTGAGATTTCTTTTGGAACAGTAACATCACAGAGATTAGTTAAAATTCAAAAATTATACAACACTGCATATTAGGTTGACCTGTCCACATTTTTAAATCAATACTGTACGCAGTAGATAGCTCATGGTTCAACCTAGTCAAGTATTTTTTTCCAACCTGTGGGTTGAGACCTCTAAGAGGTAGAGGTGGCTCTGATTTGGTTGCGCAATGATATATTTTTACTGTAAATAATTTATGGAACTTCATGTTAACTTTATGTTTTACTGACATTGAAGTAGTGAATACCTGCAGCCTCTAATCATTAATCAAGTAAAATAACCTGTAGGGAAATAAAAAATCCTCAAAACTTAGGTGTTTGTAAAAAAACAAAAGTTAACAACCATGTCAGGTCTTTATGTACAACAGTGTAACAGCACAATAATCCATGTAATGATGGACACATTCTGTGAGGCTGTTATTATCATGCAATTATGAAAAAATACATGTACATACAGATGCCAAAGATTCATGCTGTGAGGCAGACTTATCATACTGTAACACATCATATAACGCACGAATAACAATCACTTTTTAAAATGTTAGAAATTATTACTACTAATGGTATAGCCAAATCTAACAAGGTGTGTGTGTGTGTGTGTGTGTTTGTCTGTGTGTGCGGGGGAAGGGTTGTACAAAATATTATTTCTGCCACACCAAATTATGTTTCATTTTTCCGACTTTCCTCTCATTTACTTTTACTTGGTTTTATTTTCTAGATAAATCACCTCTGAAAATGATTCAAATAACCAATTGTTAAACTGGTCACATCCAGTAAACAAATGCAACCTGTGACGAGGGACGGCAAGCAGACATTGCTTTGTATTAAAGTCCAGATGAAACATCATTTCAAGAGTATCGTACTTCCATATCGTGACATATTTCTGAGTGAAACAGGATAGAAAGATGGGACATAATGTTGGGAGGAATTTGATTCGAACATTGAAAAGTTGGCACGTCATAATGAATCTTAGCTCTGTGTCACTAAAAGGTGAAGATTGATTGATGGGTGATGTCATGGTATTATTGGTTGAAATTGGTTGGTTCAAGCCTATGTGAGCACATTCATATTTTGTTTTACAGGAAGAAAACATGATTGGATTTTGATATAAAAATACAAATAAATGAATGTTTTTGTATTTTTGTGGCATATATTGTTAAATAGATGCACAATATGACCAGGGATGTGATCTAAAAGGGTTAAAAAGGCATTTTTTATTTCATCTCAACTTTAAGGTGTTGGAACCACTGGCCTAGTCTGAAGGAACAGGCCTACCTGTGATCCTGAATATGGGGCCCCTCTAAGACTTGGTGCTGTTTGCAGTAAAATAAGTTTGTCACAGTGACAGCATCAATAAATGTTTCATCCATTAAACAACACACAGTAAACATTTATTTTACAAAATGCACAAAGATCAATCAACATACAGCTGCAAAACAGGAATGCACCAGTATGAAATATTAAAGATGGTGATTTGTAATCAGCTAGCAGGCATATTGCTAAGTAACCTGTTCATTTCTGTGAAAGGGTGACTTGTAGTTCACCGTCACTGATGTGCTTGGCCTGTATGTGCAGTAAAATGCGTACCTTTGCATTTTTCAGAATAGCATGATGTTTTTTAAGCACTATAGAAAACATTCGGTGTGTCACCTCAGAGCTTTCTGCACTGATTGAATTTCTGGAACATATGGAATATAATATGACATGTTATTGTTCCAGATGATCCACACAACACTGTGTCACAGTATGCTTCCACTATTGTTGTTTGTCTTTGCACTTTGTCAACTAGCTAACTAGCAAGCTGGCTAGTTTAGCAAAGCATCTTGACATCGCTATTGCCTGTGTATTCCTTTGTTTACTAGCTTACTTGGACTCAAAACTTATCAGAAACTCAAGCGATTTTCTGTTACTGTCCTCTATACCCCTCTTCTTCTACCTCATCTCCATGATACATATGTCATATAACCTTTTCTTACAAGTTGAAACGTTTTCACTTGCGACATTGCACCATTACCTCGTCAAGCAAATCTGATGCATCGATGCTTAACTTTCCTTTCACTTTGTATGCAAATTCTCTCTAAAATTCACTTTGTGTGCAGTCTGAAAACACATTAATGCTAACATTAATTGTCCAAATAAGATACAATATATTCACAACACAGTGTTGATTAATTGACCAGATACTACAGTTAGCTAGCTAACAAGCAGTGCAATACATCAAGATCTAGGGTTTAATCACATTTTTGGTATACCCTTTGACAAAACCTGTAAATTAAAGCATTCTTTTTTTTCTGATAAAAGGCACATGATTTAAAGCAATGAATATTTTTGATCCCTGAAGAGTTTTTTTTAAGTCAGTATTGCAGGTCTGCTTATATATAAATTGGACAATTAGATACAAATGATCAATTAAACTTAGAAAATTTTGTGTATCAAATCTTTGCTTCAAATTGAGACAACATTTATAAAAACAAATGTATTTTTAAGACTTAACGTTAACTTATTCCAATATATCATCATGGCTGTGGACACACTAAACATAAGAATATCAGGACAGGTAAAGAAGCAATTGTGGGCAATGCAGTTGGTATCTCCCCAGATGCTAAATCATTTCTCAGAAATTTTCAAAGTCTATGAATGTTGACAGCTCTACAAAATTCATGTAGATAGTAATAAGAAATTACTGAATGCAAAATCTATACACCCATCCCATGCCCTCCCACCCTTCCATCATGCTAAAAAAGGCTAGCACATTCAAACTATTACAAATATGTTAAGGTAAGAAATAGTTTTATCACTATATAAAAAGTGCTTCACTCATTTTTTTTTTGTCACAAACACTATTCTAGCAAACATCATGCCTAACTACAAAAAACCCTGGAGCCCCATTTACCAATATTTTTGATATTAATGTTTAATCACATGACTCCCTGTAATTTGAAAGGACTGCTATGCTGCTGATCTCTGGTTTGCGGCTTTGGTTGGTTGACTGATATGGTTACAGCATGTTTTTTTGTATACCATTTCATTATATTATTCTGTTATTAAAAATAACAATTTACTTATTGCTCAAGTCTCTGTTCAGGCATGTGCCAGCACATCAGCCTTAGACTCCTAAATTCCTTGTCACGAGGAAACTGCTGCACAATGAGAGAGATCACTGGGTGGTTGCATTAATTAGGGAGAGAATATGTGAGGAATACAGAGAAAGAGCAGACAGAGAGATAACGCTGACTACTGCCAGCTGACACATTAAGAGTTTACAGAGTGCAGCACAGAAAATGAGAAAATGTGAGAAAATGACAAGTGGAGATAGAAAGCATTTCTTAAAGCGATTGTGAATTATGGATCTAAATGCTTTCAGCTGTAATTGCTGATGTCCTCCCATTCTGCTGTATAACATCTAACTTCACTTATGGCAAAACATTTGATTGTTTTTACCTCATTTACTCTGTAAGATCATTGTTAATGCTACACAGGGCAGGGTTTCTGGGTGGCCAAGTAGTTTGGTTGATTCCTACCTCCAGAGATAGTGACTCCAAAACATGTAGCACTTAATTCCAATTGGCTGAGTCAGACAGGAAGATATTATTAAAAAATTTATATGTCGAATAAAGATCTCTGTCCCTAATAACCAATATCATTACTATATACTATAATGTATTTTCACATTTCCCCCAATTGTCTCCTAAATTTAAGTGTTGACAATTAAAGTCCTCTCTGTGCACAGGACCTGCCATGTGCCTCCTAAAAAGGACATGGACCAACTGGTGCTTTTCACCTGACAGTAAAGAATTGTGCCAGTTTTATCAGCAGGAGTAGCTGATCAGAGCAACAAGGACATGTTCCCCCACCAGCCTCCCACCTGTTAACATTGCCTGCTACTGTGGGTGTTATTTAGGGGCTCCAGGCAAAGCCAGAGGCATTGATAACCAGGTAACTATTGTCTATGTCTGTGCCACTAGGACACCCTCATTACAGTCATGTATAAACACATGCCTGAAGCAGTTATTTTTAGTAGGAATTAGCTAACACAAATCAACTGTAATTCATCCCTTGTGTGATAGCAGATGCTTTTTAGTTGCTATTTGAAGACTACATTGCAATTTGAAAAAAAAGGTGTAATTTGTATTGCTTATTGAATTTCTTGAATAGCTGTGGTCAGTTATTGCTCTTAAACAAAATCGACTAGCCATAAAATGCCATGTCTTACAGTGATTTTAGAATAGTGTTGTCAGGTAGCATTTTATTAGAATAGCTTATTGCTTATAAAGGCCCTTATGGATATCTGGGTATTAGAATTTTACAGTTTACAGGTGAAGCAATCATGTAATTCATTTAAGGAAAAATCTGGTATTTTTCAACTTGGCCCTTATTCTCATAATTATGTCCATTCTGACTATGGATCATGCAAACTTTACACTCACCATCTCCATTGCAGAGATTCCAGAAACTCAAAACAACATACTGTATAGCACAGTGAGCACCTTTGAAAGCTTTTCAAATAAAGTTAAATTTTACACAAATAATTTAAACACTGGTATTTGAATCTGAGTGTTTGTAAACGCAGAAATTAGCCCCATTTAGCTATTGTAGCTAACTGCGTAAGGATATACCTCTTGGTAAACTTGCTGGCTAACCAAGCTGGCTGTTCAGTTAGCCAACTGGATTTGGTTATGCTGGATTGAATGGACCAAACATACTGAAGTTTATTTGGAAAGCTTCACAAAGCTTGCGCCGTGGTCTCAAAATACATTGTTTTTGCCTGAGTTACCTTTCCCTATAATCTCTACAACTAAGGTGATGACTGCAAAGTTAGCATTATCCATTAGTCACAATGACCACAATTATGAGAATCGAGCCCAGGTTGAAAGAAACTGTGATTTCCCTTTAAGGACAGGATAATTTTTCAGCATACCCCTGCCTCACAGTGTGTGCAACTACGTATGTAAATGCATGAAAATGCTTTGTTATCATGTATACACCTGTAGAGAAAGAATTAAATTATTTGTACATTTTCCTAAGTGTCATGAATGTGAAAACTCATTTGTCTTCACCAAGTACCCATTTCTGAATTGATAATTTAGTTTTTAAATAACCAGCTATGTTGGAATTTGCACAGGAAGGGATGGATGAAAGTTTTCTAGACCAAAGAGCAAGTGTTTGATGAAGAAAAAGCTGATTCATTACTGATCAACTTTTATTGGAAGAAGGTGTAGTGCTATTTAAATTACCCCATTGTGTCAATAGCTAAGAGCTAGTGTGCAACAAGCTAGTTTCAATACATTCATCAATCAGAAAACAGATTTTCTGCAAGATTCAAACATTCCACAACCCTTGATATGAAACATTATTTTGAAAAAATGTCTAAATTTCTCACTATATGTCGACTGCACATAGTTGTCATTGATTCAATATGGGTTATTGAGAAAGTGTGAAATCATGGGGATCAATGACACTATGGGCTGGGAGTTTCAATCTTTTTTTCTGTTGAGTAGTGTCAATACCCATTGAGTACTCCCTGTGATTCCCAACTTTTCCAAGACTGCAGTATGATGAGGTTTTGGATGAACTCGGTCAGAGGGTCACTTATGTTTTAATATTCCCAATGTATTTGAACTTTATGACTTGATCAGTGGCAGTTTTTGCTGTTGAGTGCATAAAAACTCACTGGCGGGTCTGTGTCAGTTAAGATCACATGTTGTCATTTGGGTAATTCTCAAACAGGTCCAAGCCAAAACACACCAGCCTCTCAGCTGACCGGATGGCCTGAAGGATGAGAGACAGGGACTGGTTCACGGTGCTGTGGCAAAATCCTTCATGGTCCGCAGAAATGCGTTTGAATGCTTTGCTGGTGACTTTGCAACGCAGGAGGGCTTCCTGTGAGAACCTGAGGATGGAAAACTGAGGAGTCTTTCCCGGAAGGCTGTATAACATGTTCCTATAGAGAAAAAGAGAAAGAGAGTCACTGAAACCTTTGTGGAGAAATGTGGTTACAACAGTCTGTCAAGCTGATGATATCAATTATCAATAAGTCATTATTGTCCATTTTTGCCCTTTTGGTGGTCAAAATGTTTTATTATGTCATGTTGTAGTGTGGTGTAGGAGGATTTTTCTCAAAGACATAAGCAGTGGTAGTCTTTAAAACCTGAAATAAATGTTTGAGTTTGTAGAATATTGTCACTGCTTGGTCATGATTCATGAAAAAATGTACTTCAAGAGCAACTTAACAACTTGTTCTGAGTCTGTTCAGGTTTTTCACATTAAAAGCCTAACAATAAAGGAAAGAGTGCAAGACTTTTACTGTAAAAATCTGCAGGAAGTGTTGACTCTCAGTAACAAAGGGATCATGCATATAATTTACTAATTCAAACAAGTGCATTTAGTGTTAAGATACTCTAATAAAGCCTAATGAATTGCAGTTTCCCCTACCATTCAACAAGTACAGAGCCAGTATTTGTATCCAATGTTTCTCTAAATCCTGATTCAAACGGTTGCAAATATGCTGAATATTAGCACAGAATACTAGCGATGGGCAACATCAACACTAAAATTGAAGTTCAAGTTCAAGAGAACTGCTTTAATAATTTGCATGCATCAAAGGAATACAGTGACCACTGAAACAAGGTCATATAAAAACCTTTTGGGGTTTTGCCCTCTGTTTAATTTTCTGTCATAAGCAAGTCACAAACATGCTGTGCCATATGAATTATCGTCCTAAAAAGACCCCCCGATCTATGTCTTTTTGTCTTTCTGTCACACATGTGTAGTACACACCAGCATGCACACACAGCAAAGCACATATATAAACACAGACAGGCCTTTGGGGTAGCAGAGTAGTCATTTGTAGGTCAGAACAGCAGGGGCTGTGGAGTGTTGCTCTCTCCTGGGCTGAAGTACATTGATTTCTCTTAAAGTGGCTGAACAGACAGTCTTAGAGAATAAATGGAGTGATTCTTCATCTGTTAAGACACAGGGCGTGAGCTGTAGGGTGTGAAGGAACACTGACCTTCAGCACGCAATTTAGACTCAAAGTCAGAGTACTGTGAAGGTTCTGTATCTACTCTACCACATAACACCAGTATATGGCCCCAGTGAGGCTAGTAATGTGAGTTATGGTTGTTAAGAATACTGTAATATGTATTTGTTGATAAAAGTGATGGTGGACTGTGATACTTAAACCTAACAATACAACAAAAGTTGGTTGCTGCATAGCATCACAGTTAAAGAGTGTAGCTTTCATATTCACCACAATGTCCATGTTTTCTTAGATTTGAACATGAACACATACAGTAAGTCAGCAGTAGATTTTCAAAAGGATTCATCTGCATTACCATACAATGATAAAAAAAAATACTTCTGACAAAAAAAGAACAATAGACATCGATATGAAAAAGAACATATCAACTGTAATGGGCTGCACGCCTGAAACAATTTTCAAGTCTCTGCAAGTTGATATTGGAATAGTTTCAAAATAAATGGAACTCAGTGGCTTCCAGGAAGATACCCTATCACCAGACATGAATGTTGACATTGGATGATTATGCAAAAGCGCAATTACTGCACATTCAATGGCAAGGCTGTTTTGTTTGTTTTTCTACATTCAGTTTTTTCAAGAGAGGGCACACTACATAGATGCTCCCACCCTTTATTTAGAACAATTACAACATTTCAACAGTATGTGTTCATCTTATCAATTTTACTAAAGCAATCTTTTCTTGAAGAGCATCTATTCTGTGTGCAGGTGCTTTTTTACTCTTGAAATTGTTTTTGTGTTTTTTTCCCATACACATGAAATCATGTTGAGATGTGTATACATTTCTTGAATACTTCTTACAATGCTTTTGCCTTCAATGCCAGTATTTTTGCATGGCAATGGTATAATTCAGATTAGGGAAAACTGTGGTTATGGCAAATGTACATCTTTTAATAGATGTGCGCTGACTATGGTAGAAGACAATGGCAGTCCCAGATGTTAACTGAACAGAAACAATAATATGGAACAAAAGGGAAGCGTAATGCACAATTCTGATATACAGTACTGTTCCTTTGTGACAGAAAGCTCAAAAGTGCCCCAGAACTAATGTAATCTTTTCTGTCCATGTCCCCTAACCAGCAGACTGCCATCCATCGTCTGTATGTGAATATCCAGCTATGAAAGAGATCTTTTTGAGGCACTTCAGAGTGTATATAAAGACATCTGCCACTGGTTGGTGTGGCCCTCGACAGCCTGACATCCACTCTTAATGGAGGCCATCTCCTGCTCTGCAACACAACAAATTGAGTTTAAGCTACGTCTGCTAGTCCCAGGTGTCACTTATGCAGGAGCAGCAGTATCCATCCAATACTGACAGCTGTGTGGTGTGTGTTCTGGTAGCTCTCTGTGAGAACCTATTTGAGTTTTAGTTTCAAAGAGAGGACATTTGGGCTTATCCTCCCTTTTTCAACAGGAAGTTTAAAGATTAGGAAATGGCTTTAGGTTTAAGGTTAAGAACTAAATGCCTAACTCGACTATTTAATAGTGAACTTGGATGTTTTATGAATTTGGATGCCTTCTGTTTTGGTGCTACATTTAATTTGGAAGCACATGAATGGAATAGATACAGACTTTACAGGTTGAGAATTGGAAGGAAGAAGTGTTGTATTATATGTATGTATGTATGTAAAAACCAATATGGACTCAATGGACTAATATGTAAGTCCCCTGTTCCATATGCCACTATACATATTGATTTGGAATAATATAAATTTTTCAATATAATGACTTTTTTGGGAATCAGTGTATTGATTTTGTAAGTCACACTTTCAGGTCTTTCACCTTTCACATTTAGTAAGCTGACTTCAATAACCAATATGTCAAATTCACTTCAGGAAAAGCTTGCAAATGGACCTTGAATTGAATTAATTTTTAAAAAAAATATCTAAATCTATATTGACATTTTTACATTATATAACTGAATTTGCACCGATAAAACACAACACAATACTAACACTAACACTAATATATTAGAAAACATTACTACCAACTTGCATTCTGAGGTTAGGACCCAACCTGTGAACAGGTTGCAGCATCTGACATTAACTGTGAACTCAAATGGGTTCTTGCATGTACATCCATGTCTAATCCATACTGGGCAACATTCCTAGTAAGTAAGTAAGTGAGAGGCCTTTAGAGTGACTAGATATTAGGAAACTTGAGGTGATGAGATTTTTCTGGTCCTTAAAATTACCTGTAATGTGTTGCGGAAAACATCTTGGATTTCCATTGCTAAAACAATAGCATAGATTTTAAAGAAGGTTGCCCCGCTGCACCATTGCTCCCTTCCTTCGCGAATGAAAAGTCAGTAAGAGTAATTTATCAAACCACCTGTTCAACAAGCATAAACATGTAGAAAAACGATATTTTCAACTGCTTGCCCCCAGTCTGTGGTATGTTTTACCACCACAGTGCGCTTGTTAAGCTAATAGTGAACTGTTACGAACAAGCTTAAATGAAAGTGTAACATATTTTTCAAATTTGGCAAATTCTTGTAAAATTAGCTACTGGGTGACACTGCAGTCCCTGTGTGACCTGTGAAGTACAGAGAGCCGTGTCATTCAAAACCTCACCCAAACTGCACACCAAGTATCTAGTCATCCTGCGCTGCCACCCAATTTGACATTGCGCGCTACCCAGCTGGATAGAGCCAATTGGAGAGAAATTCAATCACTTTTTTTTTAAAAAAAAAACAGAAGTAGAGTGAGAAAGGCCAAAACAAACCTTGGAAATTATCTAAAATCTAAAGCAGAGGAAATTGGTATTATTAATAGTAATGTGTGCCACCTGATGTGTCCACAAGTTTTCCGCATATATCACTACATTAATGCTCTTTGTAGGACAGGAATTATGGCACTTGACTTTGTCTTCCTTGTCGCTCTTTTACCAGATAATGCATAGCTCCACGAACCAGACAGAATAGTGACCCCACGTGTATCTAAAATGAAATAGACTCTAGCCTATGTTCTGTTAATATGTAGGTTAGCCTACAAGGGTTTTATTTCTTGGAAATTTTTTCCACCTGAGAGGATAATTATTGTTAGCAGCTTTGATCAATAGGCATATTTTCAACCAAATAACCAACAATGGGCTGTGCATTGCCAGACCTATTCCACCCCTCTCTATTAGTGTAACAGTGGAAGAAAACTCTCTTGGAATTTCAAGCCAACAACACGCCACCATCAACTTTTACAATAGGTAGGTAGAGTCCTCTATATGTGCTGTTGTAGGCTTCAGTGCCATATAGCTTTGATTATTCATTTGGCCACAGGATTAGGCTACTGTTGACAGATTAGTAGATGTGATATATTAAAAGAGGACGTGTGATCATTTTGTAGCCAATTCATGTTGAAGTTGGAAAAGTTTAATTTTGAGAAATTACGTGGGCATGGATAGGCTATTAAATTTGATAAAATAGTCAGGAGATTACTCTACATATTTTAGGCAGACCACTGTTGTCTTGCACTTGTGCAGGCCATTCTGTGCTTATTTATAGACTGGACACAGCCTACGTATAACTAAACTGTCAATGTTGTAGCTGTTGTTAATAATGTTGAAGGGTTAGGGTTAATATTAATACTAGATAGAGGGCTCCTTATAAAGAAAAAATGTGAATGAAAAAACAGAATCTTTTTCTATAAATTCTATTTCATGTCAGAAAATGGTTTGATATTCATTTTTTTCAAATTGAGTGACAAAACCATTTTTAAAAAAAGCAGCATTTTTAATTTTCCGATTTTCATTTCAGAATAGGAAACTGATTGAGACAAGAGGATGTGTCTTACTGTCTCTGAGTCTCCATACTCACATCCATAATCATTGCCATCCCAGTCATTCCCAGTCAGAACAAGCCCACAATGCCTAAGCTTCAACCGGGTAATCACAACTGAATTTTTTCTTTTGTAGGCAAAATTGCTTTTTTCTTTTTACCCTGTTTTCTGTATTGTAAACTAAGACCTTCTGTTCTTTTCTTTTTCTATGTATTCTGCCTCATTTCTTTGACTGACTTGTTTATGATTGAAGTGTACTCTGACAGTCCATTTTGTAGGGCAATTTCTACTCTGTCTTTATCAGCAGTGTTCTTTGCCAAGTAATCTGCTTCCTCGTTTCCCTCCACACCCATGTGTGCTGGTACCCAAATAAAACCCACATCACACCCTGCCTTGTGAAGTCTGTATAATGTTTGATAAATCTCTGTCAATATATCAGGTCTGGACTTGGATTTGATTTCTCTTATTGTAGTTAAAGCTGCTGCTGAATCACTGCATATGACTGAGTTGTCTGATTTATTGCCCTCTACCCACCAAAGTACCCATAATATTGCCAACATCTCTGCTGTGACTATTGACATCTGATCTCAAATTCTACGTCTGTTTTTAATTCTTAATTTAGAAATGGTTAATCAAAACGCTACTTTCCCACTCTCTGGATCCTTTGATCCATCATAAATCTGTAAATGTGATCTCCAATCTTGTTGCAGATGAGACTTAACTTCCTTGACTATATCTCCTGATTTCTTTCTTTTGTTATTATTCAGTATGAATATATGGACCAACAGACTGGGGAGAAAACATTAATATTAATAGTACCAATTTCCTACGCCTTAGATTTTAGTTTATCTCCAAAGTTTCTTTTGGCCTTTCTCCCTCTACTTCCGTTTTAAGAGAGGCAATTGAATTTCTGTCCAATTAGCGCAATAAAGCTGGGTATCGTACAATGTCGAATTGGGTCACTATGCGCTGTTGAATGGGTCG
Organism: Thunnus maccoyii; assembly: GCF_910596095.1. Taxonomy (NCBI): domain Eukaryota; kingdom Metazoa; phylum Chordata; class Actinopteri; order Scombriformes; family Scombridae; genus Thunnus; species Thunnus maccoyii. Next base: position 4,586,519 of record NC_056539.1, on the reverse strand, counting down.
TGCGTGATGTCTATTGGGTAGCAGCGCAGGATGACTGGATAGGTAGTGTGCAGTTTGGGTGGGGTTTTGAATGAAATGGCTCTGCATAGTAAAACGAGTAATGTTGGTATGCTGTCAGTGAGGCAGCTTCTTTCCACAACCCAAACCAAAGTCATGCCAAATATAAAGTTGAATATCTCTAATATGTTTTTATTATGATTAATGAGTAGCGTCTACAGTGTGTTTTCTGAGGGGAGCTGTCGGAGCTTGTTGAAGTCTGGCTCAAGGTCTCGTCTGAAATTGACAGCAAATCAATCCAGACCACACCATCAATTATTACACAATTTATAAATGCATATTAAAGTGTTTTTAGCATTTCTATGCCCACATATTTTTCAGCACTCTGTGTATAAAGTATGTGACATGAGTTGTGGACTGCAAAGATGAAATGGAGAACAGAGAATTGAAAGAGGAATGGACGGAGATATGCATCCATTCTGCTGACCAATAAACACTTCATCTGGTAGTCACAGCTTTTGTGGCTAGGATCAAGGCTCTGGTCGCAGACAAGCTCTGCAATTTCTCCTATTATGTCTAGCCATGCTGTCATGTTGAATATAATGTAATATAACAAACTTTAGTTTTTGTTATTTTATGGACAACGTATTGACTGTTATTAATGTTAAGTTATTAGCACATTCATGAGCTTGGGTCACTGGGACACACTAAATTCAATTTTGGGCCCTAAAATAAAAAATATTTAAGAACCCTGCTGTAACTGTACACATATACACTTTTTGTAAATTAACATGAAATGTATATACTGTAGTACTCTATGGTACTCTAGGTTGAGAATGCAGTTGTTCAGCTTTACAGTTGGATAAAAATGACATTTAAAGTTGAACCACAGTTCAAACCTCTTATGGCACACAGTGGGACTACCTACTGACCCTGTTAGTGACCAAGAGTACTTATTATCCTGAATCTCATTCCAGTGTCAACAGCAAGTGCATCTTTGAACTGAAATATTTACAGCTAGCTCTGTGCTGACTTACCAAATTCCCTTCACTATATCCTATAGTAGTCACACACACAGTGGATATGATCCTTTGGAAAGGCAAAATGTTCAATTTAAGAAGATTACTCCGCACATAACCACAGAAATACAAATCTTAGACATTGTTGTGAATTTACTGTACTGGACTGCTGCACACCAAAAATGCCATAGTGATGTTTTTAAGTCTTAAAATGTACCTCAGGTTTTGTTGATTCAAATTCAATGTAAATCATCAAAGTCAACATTTTAAGAGACTATTCAGTGCTCTTAGTCTAATTGTCTTAGTCCTGTGAGAGAATGGTAAGTTCCTTTATAAATGAGTGCTATTAAGCCTTAATGCTTTCCAAGCATGATGGAGCAGCTAATTTTAGCTTGGATGCTAATGGCAGTCTAGGACAATTAAAATGTCTATTACTGCCATAAACTGTGAATAACACTGAGTAGCAGAACCCATTTATTCTGTTAGAATCTAGCGGAAAAGTAGACAGCTAAAGAGCTGTGGGGGAAGACAGAGTGTGTGCCAGACACTGTGTGGATGCTAAAATCAAACAGAACAGAGGTGGTATCATTATGAGATAGAAATATAGTCGCTGAGAAAAAAGTCCCCCACTATCAGTCAAGGTCAGCTGTCCTCCAACTAAATGTGATTTGATATGATTTATTGTGTTTTTTTATTAGCTGGACAGTTTGACTAAAACAACTTCACCAACTAATCTGGAGCTCTCACTGTCTTGTACACACACTGTGTAGAGACAATGAATCACTGCTGCTCTGCTCTGAAAAGCTGCTGCTTGGAAAAAATTCAAACACTGTTGTGTATAAATTATTTTCCCTTCTCCCTGTTTTGTCAGAGGGAATAAGAATGTGTTCACTGTGAAGCGCAGGTTTTATATTACATTATTGCTGTTCTGCTTCATATGTAGAACAAGTTGAAAAAGAAGGGGATGTGTCTAGCGCTAGACAGATGGCTGATGGTAGATTTAAATCACCACAGCACAGGACTGCATGTGATTTAGTGACTGTGTGAAAATTACAGTCATAGGGGCGAGGAGGGTCAGATAAGAAGGAGGGTTATTATTTTTTCTCTTTGCTGAAGGAAGGTTAGTCAAAAATGTTTTGGGAGAGCAGGGGGGGATCTTGTAGGATCTTGTCTCCCAATTTATATTTTGTTCCATTCTTCCCTTGTGAGATTTAGGATTTGTTTAAATATATGTGCCACACCATCTGATTCAATTCATATTTATAATCCATATTTATCTGTAATTGGAATCAATGTAGGACAACAAAAATTGCAAGGGTTAAGCCCCTCAGCCACCTCAAGTCACACCAGTACTCAACATAGCAAAATTAGTTAAGTTCAGTTCAGTCACTGAGATCAGTAGATTCCCTTTCAGGAGCAAAATAAATCTGCATTAATTTTTTGCATTTAAGTTTGCATCAAGTTTAACTTTAGTGAATTTTGACATCTGAATTTGAGCTTTCGACCAATAGCAAAATGTCTTGAAGGTGCTGACCTTTGAGGGAATAGAGACCAGAGATTCCAGAATGGAGGTAACTATCTTAGCTGAATGTGCCGACGCCGTTATTTAACCTCCTTTGTTGGAGTATAAACTGTTTCACAAAAAAGAAATTTGCAGGCAATTATGAGACAAGGGTTGATGTCGATAATCTGTGTGAATTTATTATCCCGTCAGCAACAATCTCGCTAGATCAGAGAGCTTTTTTCCTCATTCTTAATGAAATGGTGTATAATCATGAGAACAAAATGGGAGAGTAAACAGAAAGAAGCTTGGAGAGCTAGTGCGACTGACTAGCACTAACATGTTGTCCGTTGGCTAGCTGTAGTAGTGGTCACAACGTCGTCAAGCTTCTAGAACCACATATTTTGTAAAGACGGACAAATGAATTTCACTGTCTCTTGTGTGATTGAACACAGTGGTAACAATTGTTCATGTAAACTTGCATGTGAAAGTCAACTCAGCTGTACGTAAAAGAGCTCATCTGTACCAGAGAGTATGAATGCATGCCCTGTACAGATTTTTCTCTCTTCTCTTATTATTTGGAATCTAAGAGTAGGGCGAGAATATTACAAAGCTGAAATCCATCAGTACCCACAGTACTGCTGCCTTGATGGGCCCGGTTCATTCTTTCTTTCAGTAGCAATACCCATTTATTTAGCTGCTTTTTACTCTAAAATATAGAGCAGCTGTCTTTTCTCCATTTTATTATGTTTGCCATACATTTTGATTTTGAGATGTTGTGGGGATGGTATTGCAGTTATTTTCTATAGAAACTATAATTCTGGGGACTGCCCTGCTTTTTTTAATCAAATGAAATATAAGCCTGCCTCACTATCCAAATGATATTCATACGGTCCCTTATTGTAACTCTTATTGTGAACAGCAAATTACATTCTAGGTTTTGGCCTCAGGAATTGCTGTCCCGAAATTAGTGGTGCGTTCCGAATGTTTCACAGGCAGCGCAGGAACTGTTCAGATGAATCATGCCTCTGCAGGCTATATTCTTTTGTGTTCAAACAGGTGTAACCTAACACCTTTTTCTTCATCTGTCAGCTTGTTCTGAATAAGCCAGTGTTTCCACCACATTCATTCTCCAGCAATGGGCCACCACTGCAGTCCCTGTGCACAATATTGACTCATATACTCACAATGAAAAGCTATGCACACTAAAGAATTAATAAATGTAATGATTGATAATCTAACAACAGACATTTTAGAAATGAGTCCGTGGTATACATACAGTATGTATAAATGCTTTCAACATCCCATATGAGACCACTTAGTTCTCCTTGATTTAGGCAATAAATGACCAAACCGTCTCACAACAATACAGTGAAATCAGGTATAAAGAAGATATGAATCCATTCACACTCAGTTCAGAACGTTCAAGCTGCATTACTTACACAGTATCAAAATCAGTTCTTTGTTCATCCCATTTGAAACCACTCTATTCAACACATAAAGCATTAAATAATATGTCACCTGTGGCATGTAACCTCATGAAAATTTAGCTTGCTATCGCTTTTGCCTTTTTTCATTCATTCATGTTACAGCTTGACTTCTATTACAACACAGTCTGTTGAGTTTGTTATCAAGACCCTGAGTAGAACTACAGGAAGAGAACTTCAAATTCACAGATGCGTGTCCAAATTCTTAACATAAAAGAAGTGGGAATATTCTCTAAAAACTTAGTTAAACTATTCATGGTTCATCTGCATATAAGATGGTGAATCAAACTTATGACAGTTCATTTTCCACAAAATATTAAATATAACGATTTTGTTTGACTTCAAGTGTATCTTTCAAATTAAGTCTGATCCCTAGACTTTGGGCACTATGTGTTAACAGGGCTCACACACAGTTCTTTGTATATTGAACCCACTCATATTAAAGCCGAGACTTGGCTCTTTAATGCAATATCCATTATTTGCAGTTTCCCATTTTTTTCAAATTGAATGTGCTGAAGCACTGAGCCTGAAGAACAAAAAACATGTAACTTTCCAGATACTGTCTGAACTGTATGTGCAGATGGTCTCTCCACACAGGGAAAAAACACCTGATAACTTGTAGTCTGTAAGAATTACATAATACTTTTTAATGCAAAGCATAACGTATATTCATGGTAAACCATTCCCTTTTTATTTCTGTCACTGTATGGCTCTATGATGACATGGTCTTCACAACTGTAGTAATATTTTCTATTTTTTCAGGTTCCCAAATTCAAATACTGACAGTGCAGAGTTGGTGATGTTTTCTGCTGCTGATTTCTAACAGCAGGACTTCAAGCTTTGCAGTGGGACTCTTTTTACCTTTGGTTGACATTTTTGTGAATTAAACTTGCCCACATATGGAGTGGAACACTTAGTCTTATACAGCAATGTGTGGTTAAAAAGTTGAAACTTTATTTAAATTTATGACAAGTTTGTGCAGTTAAGAGGGTTTGCCAAATTAGATTTGGAAGCCTCCACACTGTAAAAAAAAAAAAAAAAAAAAAAAAAAAAAAGAGGATTTGAGGTTTTAGCTACCTCAGCTCATTTTCCTAAGTCAGTTCAACTAAAATGTTCGGTGAACTTGAAATATAAACAGTTTAGAATAGCTAAACAGTTCAATCAGAATAGTTCAGGTAACATGGATTTCTTAGTTGCCTCAACTGTATGTATGTGCGACCCCTGCAAAAATGCGTAGTAAACCCCACACAGCCAACAAGGGCTGTCCACCTCCTGCAGCGCCATGTGACACAACAAACTTCCATTACGGATGAAGAGTTCACGAGGTAAGAGTAAACTACTACCCTGCTTGTCCTTGTCGAAATGCTTTGTTTTGTTTTGAATAGGTAAACTAGACAAATGTCACACAGGGTTGTCAAAGTAAACCGTGCAGCAGCAGTTTATAAAAAGCCAAACACTGTTTATGGCTAATTTTAAAACTTGTGTGAGTTTTAGCTGTAACTTAACTGTTTGTTAACATAGCTAAACTACGGTATGAGTATAAAGGTTCTGCACGATGTTAAGTGCATACGTTACACCGATTAAGTTACATTACTTTCCCACCGTGGTTTTTCTTTTTTATAGACATAAACCCCATTTAGTTACATATCCATTTTCACATATCAGCGCCCACGTTAATTGAATATAAAACTCTTAATTTGCAAAATACTGAGCGTGTTATCAAGAATTAGTCGGACGACGGAAGCTAAAATTAAAATCAAAAGTGTCTGCTCCATGACCGTCTGCAGCAGAGTCGCAGCACAGAGTAGCAGAGTGAGACGTCTGTCCTCCCTCCTGCTCTCTGTAAACACACACATAACGTTCGCTGATAGTGAGTAGCTGCTCTCATGTCTCCCCGGGTCTCTGTGCTTGTTTTGGGCAGAAACTCTCCCGCTCTCTGCCTGCTCAGCCTGCTCTCGGATGGTTGGCGGGCTGCTCCGGTAACTGCAGCCTCGCCCTCACACACGCGCTGTTGCGGTCTGTCTGGCTGCCCCAAGCACTGGTACTGTAACAGCGAAGAGACACGCATCGAAATCCAAGCGGCGGCCTCCGGCTGATTTGACGGCTTTTCGCAAATGAGGGCTCGCCTGAGCGCAGTCTAAAACTGGCGACTTGGTTGCGTTTTCAGACAGAGTTAACAGCTTGCTACTGTAGGTAGCAGTGTAGTGATAGCACAGTAGAATACCGATTGACAGCAAATACTAGCAGATAGTAGATAATGGAAATCGTCTTTTAAGCAATAAAAGTTATTCAGCCGATTGTCTAGCTTGAACAACAGCTTGTTTTTTTCATCATTCTTTGAAACCCTACATTAACCCAGAAGCCAAAGTGGAAACTGATAGCTGCTGACAGAATTTCACATTTGACATATTCATTTTTAAGTCAGATGTGACTCAACAGCAATTTCGTTTTGTTTTATATTTGAGTGTAGAGTATATTTAAATACACAAGTCAGTGGCACTGTTTTTACTCAGCCTATTTCCAGCATTTTTAATGTAAGCATCAATGACATGAGATAGCAACTCCTGTGTGTGTGTGTGTGTGTAGTCTATTTTTGCCAAACCTGATTTGTCTGTTGAATATACTTTTTTGATGGATGAAGGCTTTGTACTTTAATACTCAGTTTGCTGAGATTATTTCCTGGAATTGAATATTACTAGCTAAAAATGGAAAACTATGACACGATCTTTTCATGACTGTTCATTGTGGACTGATTTCTTTTTCTCTTTTTCTTTTTTTTTTTAGTTATTATCGTTTCCATATAGTTTGTGCATAGATAAATCAAAAGATACAGCTTTATATGTAGATTTATTACAGTGACTCTTCATAGTTTTGGTACATGAATGACTGATACAGAAATACAGAAAGCCCTTCGGCAGTAATATATGTACATAACTAAAATAACAGAGATGGCAATCTAACTTTGACTTTTTTTTCCCTCAGAGCTGGAGGCTGCACTAAGCAACAACCTGTACTCTGAGTCGTATGATTGGATCTGTAAGTACTGCACATATTCTTCAGTCAATCAACGCAACATTAGGCATTACAAGCTAAAACACAAAAACTATAACAGGTCATGCCCCTTGCCTTGCATCTACAATGACTGTGTGTGCTCTTTTAAGACACAAGTTGCTCTTAAAAATCAATTGAAACATGAATCAGTGGTTTGTCAGTCTCAGCAGGCTGTTGCCTATGAATCTAATTCAAATGTAATAACTCATTGGCTACTGTGTGAATTGATTTTTCTGAGCCATGTACTCTTAAGCAATACTTTGCTCATTTGGGAGTTCATTTGAAAAGTAAGGAAAGTGTTAACTGTCCTTTTTGAACAATGTCAGTTTAAGTCTGGTGTGTATTCCACCTTTACTGGGCACAAAAGTAGATATCACTTTGATATAATCCACTTTTCTGGATTAGAAAAAATAAGACCTGAACTTATTTGTCATCACAGTCCAGCAGAAACCAGTGGTGTACAAATAGGAGATGAGGTTTCAATAGATAATGATAGCCTTGCATCCTTATGCCTACGTATGCAAACAATTTTGCATGTGTCTAAGTCAGCTACACAGGAAATAGTTAATGAACTGTGTTTTAGGGGGAGAGTTTACCAATAGGTCAATTGAAAAAGTGCTAAGGGAACATAATGTCAGCACTGACAACACTGTTTTAAGTGTGGTACGGGAAACACTGCAGGAAACTAATCCTCTTTGTTTACTTTCAAAGACAGGACCTTTTGGCACTGACCACAGGAGGTCATTGTTTTTCAGAAATAATTTTACTTTCATTGAGCCAGTGGAATATATTTTAGACAATACTACCAGGAAGAAGACATTTGTATATGTCCCCATTCTAAGTGTTTTAAACAGAGTTACCAAATAGAAATGATATTCTAGACAAAGTATTAATTGAAGAATCAGTTACATGGCAGTCTGGTCATTTTAAAAGTTTTCGTGACGGCTTATTCTTCAAAGAAAGTCCGCTGCTCTCCAGAGAGGAGCTGTCAATTGCTGTACACAGATGACTTTGAAATATTCAATCCTTTAGGTACTTTTAGAAAAAAAAATAAGGTCTGTGCTGTGTATTGGGTAATAGCCAATTTGCCTATCAAATATCGATCATCTCTACAATCTATATACCTTGCAGTGCTGTGTAACAGTAACGATGTAAAAACATTTGGCCATGAGAAAATCTTTGAGCCCCTAATAAAAGACATACAGATACTTGAGAACCAAGGTGTGTTCATCCAGAGGTTAGGAGCAAGCATCAAAGGGACAGTGCTTTTTGTTTCTGCTTATAACTTAGCAGCTCATTCACTTGCTGGCTTTCAGGAGTCATTCATTGTAGACAAATTTTGCAGATTTTATTTAGTCAGCTGTTAAGATATTCAGACAACTGAAGTAAGGGGTGGGTTATTTCCCCTCAGGAAAAAATTGACTCATAAGGCAAATGTTTTGGAGGTTATACACAATCAACATGTACAGAAAGTAAATGGTGTTAAAAGTGATTCTGTTTTGAACAAGTTGACTTACTTTCATACAGTTACGGGGTTCCCACCTGACTTTCTGCATGACTTCTTGGAGGGAATTGTGCGTGTTGAACTTAGCTTGTGTTTGAACAAGTTGATCTCAAATAAGTACTTCACATTGGATGAATTAAATTCTGTTCTTCATAATTTCCCATACTTATTCTCTGGTGAGACTAATCGCCCCAACAAAATACCCCCGAGTTTCAGAATCAGTGGATCAATTGGTGGAACCGGACATGAGAACTGGACTTTGTTAAGACTGCTTCCGTTGGTCATTGGTGAACTAATCCCAATGAATGACAAAAATGGGCTGTGCTTCTTGAATTGAAGGACATAGTGGAACTTTTGGCATCATCAACTTTCACAAATCAATCACAATGCTACTTGGAAGATAAAATCTCATTCCATAGGCAATTGCTTCAGGGGACCTTTCCTGACTATAAACTAAGAC